>NC_086447.1:854598945-854783945 GCF_028390025.1 Pseudophryne corroboree
ATCCAGAGGGGAATTAAGTAAAACAGAGTTTGGAACCCAGTCCTTTCGAACTCTTTGTTAATCAGGATATACTGTACACCTTCTTTATGCTAACAAGGATTTAAAAAGGAGAGTTTTCCCAGGAACATTTATTATATTGAATGACAATGACATTGTTGACAGGAATCACCTGGTTGAACTACTGGATGAAGGTGACACAGTTAGAGCTACATACTACAAATCCCCAAAATCCTATCTTTAACATCCAACATAGTGATCAAGAATGCAAACAAGGGTGGTGGTGTAGTACTGTAGTTCAGGATAAAGACCTCAAATACTATAAGTCCTTAGACTACTAAAGGTTACCAACTTTTATTTTACAATGAATGGTGATTCAACTCAGTTTTTTTCTTTGGCTCTACAAACCTTACTTATTATTAGAAGTTGTGAATTAGAATGTGAAATCCAAGAAGGATTTTGTTCTTTGTTTATCACACCAATTTTACATCACTTACTAACAATCCATAAGTCACTTACTGCATCCCTGGGAGGTCTATTATTTTGAGTATAGTGTTACTAACCACTAACCTCTAATGTTTTGTTGTTCACTTTTTATAAATACACATTGGGGTAAATGTTATAGAGTCCAATTTGGACTTTGAGTGAGAATGCCCATATTTTTAATGCCGCAATCATTTTCAAGGCTACACCATCCTGGTTTTGCCTTGTAAACAATTGGCGCTTTAAAAAAAAGGAGGCGCTTAGTTTGCCAGCTGTCGGGATCCCAGCTGCCAGGATACTGACGCCGGAATCCTGACAGCTGACAATGCTGACAGACGGAATCCCAGTACACCAGGGCTATTCCCACTCGTGGGTGTCCATAACACTCATAGAATGGGAATATATCCTCTGGCAAGCGCAGTGAGTCGCCAATCCCGCAGCATGGCGGCATTCTGACGGGCGGATGCCACTGTTGGGATGTTGACAGCCAGCATCCCATCCACTGGTAAATCATATGTAATCCTTAAAAATATGGGCATTCTCACCCAAAGTGACCCTGTTACCCTAATCTCTCACTGTAGTCCCATATCAAGGATACTACTCACATTCTTACTAAATTGATGGATATCAGATGAAAGAATAACTACAGTTTTATGACATTTGATGTTCCAGCTCTGTACACTCTTATCCCACACTCCAAAAGTAATCAAGCCATTCATAACATTCTACAGTGTCGGACTGGGGCATGTACGGCCCAATGGGGGAATGCAGTGGTAGGGGCCCATGTTTAGGGGTGTGGCGAGTCTGCAGAGGGTGTGTGGCCTGACCCCTCATTGGTTTGACTATCCATTACAGACTGCAATGTCTGGGCCTCTTCAGAAATATATTGTCACAACTGAGGGCCTGAGCTGACGGGAGGCAGCCTCAGTTGTAGGGGCTGAGATGTACCGGAACCTGGGAGGTTGTATCAGACCCCTGGACATGTAAGTAACATGAATAATAACTGCCCGAAGGCGTGACCACGACAACTTGGATAAAAGTCAATGATGTTTATTATGACAACTCCGCAACACAGCAGCAGTAAAAGAAAACGTAAAAGTCAGCAAAGAATAAATACTGTTCCTGGGTACTACAGGATGGCAGGAGCCACAGGGCACTGGTACTGTGAGATAGTTCTTATGATCTTCTAGATGGAAAGTCCTTACCAGGCCCGACAGTAGCAATGGAGATAACCCAGGATTGTGCCAGCTGGTGTTCCAGGAAAAGCTGGGTTGCTGAAGATAAAACAGCTGCTGTGGATACTGGCTGGAACCAGACTGTTGTTAGCACGGAGTGGATACTGGCTGGAACCAGTTAAATAATAAATGAACTTGGGAGCGATGAAATATGAACTGAAATGTAGAACTTGAGAGCGGAGAAATAATAATACCGGTGGAGAGTGGTAAAGTGTAGAAAGGACACCGGCCCTTTAAGGGAAGCTGTACTCTGCTGGAAGCTGAGCTGGAAGCAGGTAATGTTGTAGCTGGAAACAGATGAATCCACAATGGATTGGAGAGTCAGGCTACACCGCAGGTGGAATGCTGGTGCGGGTCTCTATGGTGGAAGTCTTGAGACAGGAGCTGGAACCTGGAAGACAATCACAGGAGAGAGACAAACAGGAACTAGGTTTGACAACCAAAGCACTGACGCCTTCCTTGCTCAGGCACAGTGTATTTATACCTGCAGCAAGGAAGGGATTGGCTAGGCAATTATGCAGATTATCAATACTGAGAACAGATTGGTGGAAATGATCAGCTGACAGAATCCAAGATGGCTAAATCTTACAGGGATAGTTCCGCAACAGGTTATTGATACAGACATTGACCAATATAGGTTCTTGGTCTGTGACCGACTTTAAAATGATAATGTACACTAAGTGTACCAATTACTCGTCGGCGGTGCTCCCAGAGTCAGTGAGTTTACAGCACTAAAACAGGAGAGGAGAAAGACTCTATGTTGGGGCACTCTTCATCAAATATTAGACATTTAAAACATAACTTTTAATAATTATATTAAAAATAAAGTGACACAGTTTGTAAAGGTTTGTTTACAAATGATGATGCATATAAATTATGCTTATCTTGACAATTTATTAGAATAAATGTAGTAATAATAAACGCCTTGGTGAAAATTATTTGTAATTAATAGATAAGTTTTGATCCCAGGGAAAAAATACCTTGGTTTAGTTATCTCCGTGTTTGTGAGTGCTCCCGATGAAAAGGAGGGTGTATGTAATATAACAATTTTAAATGTTGCCTCTGAGGGTTCTTATACACCTTCTGCTCTATATTTAGGCAGCCGTGTACCCGGGAAGGCTTTTACTTGATGAATATTGTATCATTCGACTTTTTGCTACAGACAGAAGTCTGAAAGTGCGAATAAGTGCTAATTTGGTATGAGGATGTACTAACCAAACAATTTGTATACTGGAGAAAATCGTTGATAAAGAGAATATATTGTATATAGCGTATTTGATGGTAACTGCTGGAGGTTTAAGATACAAAAGAGACAGGGTGAAAAAAAGAATAGAATAATTAAAGGGGGTGTCTTACTTCTGCTGTTCAGCTGGGTTGTTTACTGCACCTGGTGTTCACTGCTGGTCCCCCACACAGTTACTGACCAGGCCTGCCACAGATTTGCTTCCAAGATCGAACGGGATCAGGCGTATCCTGTGGAGTATGGCCGTAATCTGCTGAATGAGAGAGTATGACTACCAAGGTGCTTCTGCTGTCCAGTTTAGTGGATGAGAGAGCATGAAAATTGTAGGCTGTATATCAGAAAGAACATATGAAGATAATCTTTTGGCTAATATTGCTAATAAAGGACTGAAAAACCCTAAAATCTTGTCATTGTTATTGGCCTATACAGATTTAATAACAGATTAAATAGCAGTTAGAATAATAGAGAAAAACAAAATTTCAGAGCACGCTGCTGTTCTCTTTATAGGATAAAGACTGATGTGATACCTAGATTGCTGACAGTTTTATATCCACATGCTAAGATTATTAATGTGCAAAGAAAGATGCATTCAGCTTTATCACTAATAACAGATTAGATTGCAGTTTGTACAATAGAAAATAACAAATATTCAGAACATACTAATTTGCTATTTGTAAGGTAAAGACTGATGTAATACATAAATTGCTATTTGACAGATAAAGGCTAATAATGTGTTTAGATCACATGGATGTGTATATGACAATTTAGTATCAACAAGCTGAGGTTACTAGTGTCCAAAAAAGACACTTAAAGCTTATTTGAGAGAAAAATGAGGGTAACCTAAATCTGCCTTGCAAAAAAGGATATTTTACTAAAAGTAAAGTTTTTCAACCCCTTGGTGCAGAAACAAACATAAGTGCACTATTGTTCTTAGATTGCTATACTCATATTGTATATTAATGCACATAAACAGAATAGAGTATAATGACGAAGGTAGTTTGATGCATGTAAAGTATTTAAAAGATGGTCACTAGATAAATAGTAATAAAGAGAAATAATATGATATAATAAATCTTGTTGCCCTGAATGGGCGCTTACTAAACCGTTGTATTCCTTGTCTGGGGGTGGGCTGCGCAGTCCCACTAAATCCCACTAAACCAAACGGACCGTTTCACCGTAATGTAGGCTTGCTCACTGGTGATCAAGCCTACATTACGGTGAAACGGTCCGTTTGGTTTAGTGGGATTTAGTGGGACTGCGCAGCCCACCCCCAGACAAGGAATACAACGGTTTAGTAAGCGCCCATTCAGGGCAACAAGATTTATTATATCATATTATTTCTCTTTATTACTATTTATCTAGTGACCATCTTTTAAATGCTTTACATGCATCAAACTACCTTCGTCATTATACTCTATTCTGTTTATGTGCATTAATATACAATATGAGTATAGCAATCTAAGAACAATAGTGCACTTATGTTTGTTTCTGCACCAAGGGGTTGAAAAACTTTACTTTTAGTAAAATATCCTTTTTTGCAAGGCAGATTTAGGTTACCCTCATTTTTCTCTCAAATAAGCTTTAAGTGTCTTTTTTGGACACTAGTAACCTCAGCTTGTTGATACTAAATTGTCATATACACATCCATGTGATCTAAACACATTATTAGCCTTTATCTGTCAAATAGCAATTTATGTATTACATCAGTCTTTACCTTACAAATAGCAAATTAGTATGTTCTGAATATTTGTTATTTTCTATTGTACAAACTGCAATCTAATCTGTTATTAGTGATAAAGCTGAATGCATCTTTCTTTGCACATTAATAATCTTAGCATGTGGATATAAAACTGTCAGCAATCTAGGTATCACATCAGTCTTTATCCTATAAAGAGAACAGCAGCGTGCTCTGAAATTTTGTTTTTCTCTATTATTCTAACTGCTATTTAATCTGTTATTAAATCTGTATAGGCCAATAACAATGACAAGATTTTAGGGTTTTTCAGTCCTTTATTAGCAATATTAGCCAAAAGATTATCTTCATATGTTCTTTCTGATATACAGCCTACAATTTTCATGCTCTCTCATCCACTAAACTGGACAGCAGAAGCACCTTGGTAGTCATACTCTCTCATTCAGCAGATTACGGCCATACTCCACAGGATACGCCTGATCCCGTTCGATCTTGGAAGCAAATCTGTGGCAGGCCTGGTCAGTAACTGTGTGGGGGACCAGCAGTGAACACCAGGTGCAGTAAACAACCCAGCTGAACAGCAGAAGTAAGACACCCCCTTTAATTATTCTATTCTTTTTTTCACCCTGTCTCTTTTGTATCTTAAACCTCCAGCAGTTACCATCAAATACGCTATATACAATATATTCTCTTTATCAACGATTTTCTCCAGTATACAAATTGTTTGGTTAGTACATCCTCATACCAAATTAGCACTTATTCGCACTTTCAGACTTCTGTCTGTAGCAAAAAGTCGAATGATACAATATTCATCAAGTAAAAGCCTTCCCGGGTACACGGCTGCCTAAATATAGAGCAGAAGGTGTATAAGAACCCTCAGAGGCAACATTTAAAATTGTTATATTACATACACCCTCCTTTTCATCGGGAGCACTCACAAACACGGAGATAACTAAACCAAGGTATTTTTTCCCTGGGATCAAAACTTATCTATTAATTACAAATAATTTTCACCAAGGCGTTTATTATTACTACATTTATTCTAATAAATTGTCAAGATAAGCATAATTTATATGCATCATCATTTGTAAACAAACCTTTACAAACTGTGTCACTTTATTTTTAATATAATTATTAAAAGTTATGTTTTAAATGTCTAATATTTGATGAAGAGTGCCCCAACATAGAGTCTTTCTCCTCTCCTGTTTTAGAATCCAAGATGGCTGCGCCCATGCAGACACTTGGAGGGAAGTTTGGTTTGTAATCCATGTGGTAATGAAAACAGTAATGGCGGCGCCGGCCACCGGAGACAGGAGGCGCCAGGCTGACAGATGCACATCCAACCACGCGGACACAGCGGAGGCCGCGGCTGACGTAATCGCCACTCAGACACTCTGCATGCTGAAGTTCAGGGACGGCGGCGGAGGCCGCGGGAGACGCCATGCCAGGTGTAATATGGCGTTTACTGTGACAGCATCCCAGAGTGACAGGAGAGGATACAGGAATGTACACATCAGGATAACAGATGGGATCCGGTCCTGGAGCGCTGAGCCAGCCTTAGGAGGCATCTGATGGGTAAGAAATGGCGTCCAGATACCCGGATCGTGACAGCACCCCCCCCCCCCTTTAGGAGTGGCCCCAGGACACTTCTTTGGCTTTTGAGGAAACTTGGAATGGAATCTCCGGACCAAGGCAGGAGCATGGACATCAGAAGCATTGGTCCATGAACGTTCCTCAGGACCATAACCCTTCCAGTCAATAAGATATTGTAGTTGACCGTAACGGTGACGTGAGTCCAGGATCTTGGCCACTTCATACTCAACGCCTCGTTGAGTTTGGACTTTCGGAGTTGGAGGAAGTGAGGAATGAAACCGATTCAAGATCAGCGGTTTCAACAGGGAAACATGGAATGTCCTGGGTATTTTTAAGAAGGGAGGCAACTGGAGTCTGTAAGCAACAGGATTGATGACTTGTTCAATCTTGAAAGGACCGATATAGCGAGGTGCAAACTTCATACTGGGAACTCTTAACCTCAAATTCTTCGTGGATAACCATACCCGATCACCCACCTTGAGAGCAGGAACTGCTCGACGCTTCTTATCGGCAAACTTCTTGTACCTGAACGATGCATTGAGCAGAGCTGATCGTACGCTCTTCCAGATATTGGCAAACTGATGCAAGGTGATATACACTGCGGGAACAGAAGTTGCTGGAAGCGGTTGGAACTCAGGGACTTTAGGGTGGAATCCAAAGTTAGTGAAGAATGGTGTTGAAGCAGATGAAGAATGATACTGGTTGTTATGACAGAACTCGGCCCAGGGAAGTAATTGAACCCAGTCATCTTGAGAGGAGGACACATAGATGCGGAGGAAGGCCTCCAAGTCCTGATTCACCCTCTCGGTTTGACCATTGGTCTGAGGATGGTAAGCCGTGGAAAACTTTAGCTTGACTTGGAGGACTTGACATAAACTTCGCCAGAATTTGGCTGTGAATTGAACTCCTCGATCTGAGATAATTTCTTCAGGAAGACCGTGGAGTCGGAAGATCTCTTGTATGAATACTTGAGCCAACTTGGAAGCTGATGGAAGACCGGTGAGAGGAATGAAGTGTGCCATCTTGGTGAACCGGTCAACTACCACCCAGATGGTATTGAACTTGTTGCACATGGGTAAGTCTGTAATGAAATCCATCGACAAGTGGGTCCATGGTCGACGGGGAACGGATAGTGGAACCAGTTGCCCCGCAGGCGACTGGCGGGATACTTTATGTTGGGCACACTTTGGGCAAGATGCAATAAACTCCAAGACGTCCTTTTTCAGAGTTGGCCACCAATAGGACCTAGAGATAAACTCCAGGGTTTTTTGGATACCTGTATGTCCGGCAAAACGGGAAGCATGGGCCCAATGCATGAGCTTCTTCCTTAGCATCGGCTTCACAAAACTTTTCCCTGATGGGGGCGTAGAGTCCATCCCTACCGTGGAGAATGCCAACGGATTTATAATAGGATGCTTGTCTGAAGACTCTGACTCATTTTCTTGCTCCCATGAGCGGGAAAGGGCATCGGCCTTGCGATTCTGAGAGCCCGGACAGAACTGGAGTTTAAAGTCGAACCTGGAAAAGAAATGTGCCCATCTGGCCTGACGAGGGTTGAGACATTGTGCGCCCTTCAGGTATAAAAGGTTCTTGTGGTCTGTAAGTATGGTGATTGAATGAGAAGCTCCCTCCAACAGATACCTCCACTCTTCTAGAGCGAGCTTGATGGCTAGCAACTCCTGGTCGCCAATGGCATAGTTGCGCTCAGCTGGGGAGAACTTCCGGGAGAAGAAACTGCAAGGGTGTAAATGGCCATCTTTAGCCCTCTGAGATAACACCGCTCCTACTCCAATGGAGGAGGCATCCACCTCTAAGATGAAAGGAGAGTCGATGTCAGGCTGTTTCAGAACAGGCGCAGAGATGAACCTTTGTTTTAAAAGATGAAATGCTTGCATGGCTTCTTCAGACCACTTGGACGGGTTAGCACCCTTCTTAGTGAAAGCAGTAATAGGCGCCACAATGGTGGAAAAGTCTCGTATAAACTTTCGGTAATAGTTGGCGAACCCTAAGAACCTCTGGACCCCTTTGAGGGTTAAGGGTACCGGCCAATTTTGGATTGCTTGTAGTTTCTCAGGATCCATCTCTAGTCCGGAACCGGACACAATGTACCCTAGAAACGGAATGGACTTGACTTCAAAGACGCATTTTTCTAATTTGCAATAGAGATGATTGACACGGAGACGGGACAGAACCTCTTTAACCCAAAAACGATGTTCCTCTAAATCGTTGGAAAAAATGAGGATATCGTCTAGATAGACCACGACATGACGGTATAGAATGTCTCTGAAGATCTCATTGACAAAATGCTGGAAGACAGCTGGAGCATTGCTCAATCCGAAGGGCATGACGAGGTACTCATAATGTCCATCACGGGTGTTAAAGGCGGTCTTCCACTCGTCACCCTCACGGATCCGGATGAGATTGTATGCACCTCGCAAGTCCAGCTTTGTAAAGATGGTAGCTCCGCTAACTCTGTCAAAGAGCTCAGTAATCAGGGGTAAAGGATAACGGTTCTTGATGGTAATGTCGTTCAAACCTCTGTAGTCGATGCACGGCCGCAGACCACCATCTTTCTTTTTTACAAAAAAGAAGCCTGCGCCGGCTGGAGAAGAAGAAGGTCAAATGAACCCCTTTGCTAGGTTCTCTTTAATATATTCCTCCATAGAATGCGTCTCAGGCAGAGACAACGGATAAGTTCGGCCTCGAGGTGGAACCTTCCCTGGAACGAGATCAATCGGACAGTCCCATTCTCTATGAGGAGGAAGGATATCAGCAGAAGCTTTACTGAACACATCCGTGAAATCTTGATATGGAGGAGGTGGAACATCAGACGACCTGGGGGAGGAAGAACAGACAGGCAATACTTTAAACAAACATGTCTCAGCACAGGAGGAACCCCATGCCAGGATTTGCGTAGTCGTCCAATCAATTGTAGGATTATGAAGACGGAGCCATGGAAGGCCCAGGACCACAGGATGTGTGGCTCTTGGAATCACTAAAAAAGAAATAAGTTCGGAATGAAGAACTCCCACTCTCAGACGAACTGGTAGAGTCCTTAAAGAAATAACTGCATCAAAAATTTTGCTGCCATCCACGGCAGTTAAAGAAATGGACGAAGGAAGTCTCTCGGTGGGTAGGGACCACCGTTTAACATAGGCTTCGGTAATAAAGTTCCCAGCTGCTCCGGAATCAAGGAGGGCAATGACGTTCCGATAACGTTGAGCAACTTGAAGCGAGACTGGGAGATTACAATCTTGAGGAGATGGAGAGGAGATCATTACTCCTAGCCGGCCCTCTCCTTGGCGAGCTAGGATTTGGAGTTTCCCGGACGTTTGGGACAGGCATTAATGGTGTGAGACGGAGCTGCACAATAGAGACAGAGAAACTCGGAGAGACGTCTTCGGCGCTCAGCAGGAGTTAAACGGGAACGGCCAAGTTGCATGGGCTCATCTTTAGATGGTGACAGTTGACGAGGAGGAGGAGCAGAAGATTTTGGAGCAGATGATCTTCCACGCTCAGTTGCTCTCTCTCTGAAACGTAAATCAACTTTCGTGCAGAGTGAGATTAGCTCATCTAACTTAGAAGGTAAGTCTCTGGTAGCTAACTCATCTTTAATACGCTCAGATAAGCCATGCCAGAATGCAGCATACAGGGCCTCGTCGTTCCATGCCAGTTCGGATGCCAGGATCTGGAACTGTATCAGATATTGTCCTACAGTACGTGACCCCTGGCGTAAACGGAGAATCTCTGATGAAGCTGAGGTTACCCGGCCTGGCTCGTCGAAGATGCGCCTGAATGTTGACACGAAGGCAGTGTAGGAAGATAGCAGGGTGTCGGACCTCTCCCATAACGGTGATGCCCAATCAAGGGCTGAGCCACTGAGAAGAGAAATAATGTAGGCAATTTTTGTATGGTCACTGGGAAAATTGCCAGGTTGTAGCTCAAACTGAATCTCACACTGGTTGAGAAATCCCCTGCAGAATCTTGGAGATCCGTCAAATTTTGCTGGCGTTGGAAGATGAAGACGTGGAGCAGAAATGGGTAAGGTGGGTGGGGTTATAGCTGGAGTCACTGTGGTTGACGCACCAGACGCGCCTGATCCACGGAGAGTTGTCTGAATCCCATCCAGCCGAGTAGAGAGATCCTGGAGACAGCGGATGATGTGGCCCTGTGCAGCCTCCTGATGTTCTAGTCGGGCTGCCAGTTCTTGCATCGGCCTGGACGCTTGATCCTGGTCTCCGGCTGGATTCATTAGGTCAGTGCTTACTGTCACAACTGAGGGCCTGAGCTGACGGGAGGCAGCCTCAGTTGTAGGGGCTGAGATGTACCGGAACCTGGGAGGTTGTATCAGACCCCTGGACATGTAAGTATCATGAATAATAACTGCCCGAAGGCGTGACCACGACAACTTGGATAAAAGTCAATGATGTTTATTATGACAACTCCGCAACACAGCAGCAGTAAAAGAAAATGTAAAAGTCAGCAAAGAATAAATACTGTTCCTGGGTACTACAGGATGGCAGGAGCCACAGGGCAATGGTAGTGTGAGATAGTTCTTATGATCTTCTAGATGGAAAGTCCTTACCAGGCCCGACTGTAGCAATGGAGATAACCCAGGATTGTGCCAGCTGGTGTTCCAGGAAAAGCTGGGTTGCTGAAGATAAAACAGCTGCTGTGGATACTGGCTGGAACCAGACTGTTGTTAGCACGGAGTGGATACTGGCTGGAACCAGTTAAATAATAAATGAACTTGGGAGCGATGAAATATGAACTGAAATGTAGAACTTGAGAGCGGAGAAATAATAATACCGGTGGAGAGTGGTAAAGTGTAGAAAGGACACCGGCCCTTTAAGGGAAGCTGTACTCTGCTGGAAGCTGAGCTGGAAGCAGGTAATGTTGTAGCTGGAAACAGATGAATCCACAATGGATTGGAGAGTCAGGCTACACCGCAGGTGGAATGCTGGTGCGGGTCTCTATGGTGGAAGTCTTGAGACAGGAGCTGGAACCTGGAAGACAATCACAGGAGAGAGACAAACAGGAACTAGGTTTGACAACCAAAGCACTGACGCCTTCCTTGCTCAGGCACAGTGTATTTATACCTGCAGCAAGGAAGGGATTGGCTAGGCAATTATGCAGATTATCAATACTGAGAACAGATTGGTGGAAATGGTCAGCTGACAGAATCCAAGATGGCTGCGCCCATGCAGACACTTGGAGGGAAGTTTGGTTTGTAATCCATGTGGTAATGAAAACAGTAATGGCGGCGCCGGCCACCGGAGACAGGAGGCGCCAGGCTGACAGATGCACATCCAACCACGCGGACACAGCGGAGGCCGCGGCTGACGTAATCGCCACTCAGACACTCTGCATGCAGAAGTTCAGGGACGGCGGCGGAGGCCGCGGGAGACGCCATGCCAGGTGTAATATGGCGTTTACTGTGACAGCGTCCCAGAGTGACAGGAGAGGATACAGGAATGTACACATCAGGATAACAGATGGGATCCGGTCCTGGAGCGCTGAGCCAGCCTTAGGAGGCATCTGATGGGTAAGAAATGGCGTCCAGATACCCGGATCGTGACATATATACAGTTAATTCAGCTGCTGCATGCATGATAGTGTACCAGATTAATAACAGCAACGCACTGTAGAAAATACACCATAGTCCAGTATAAGGTAACATATGTATAATGTATAATTCAAGTGCACAGTCTGGAACCTGATCCTTAGAGCAGGAGGTGGGCCCCCAGGCAGTGGGGCCCACCGGTGATTTCCCCTGTACCCCTGTGGGCCAGTCCAAGCCTGACTTTCTAACTAAAGATAGTGAAACCTAACGTCTAAGGTCCTTGGGAACCATGTTTTTGCTGAGTTATACCAATCTGTACATGCGTCTCTTCAAGAATGAGCACATTTGGGGGCCCATTTGGTGCAAACCTGTTGTTCAATGGCTGGTACATACAGTAGATGACCTTTATAATATTTGTTATGGGAATGTCAGCATACTGTAGTGCAGGGTTATGGGCCTAATTCAGACCTGATTGCTGTTGTGCGGCCGATTATCAAATGACTGTGCATGCGTATGGATCACAATGTGGGGATACGGTCATAAGGTCAACAAGACTTAGGTCGACAGTCATTTAGTCGACTACTATTGGTCAACATGCATTAGGTCGACATGGTCACTATGTCAACATGCACTAGGTCGACATGGAAATAGGTCGACATGCGTTTTTTTTAAAAAAGTGCACTTTTTCATACTTTACGAGCCACGTGGACTACGATTGGGAATAGTAACCTGTGCCGAGCACAGCGGTAGTGGTGTGAGGCACCTTGCCCGAAGCGAGCCATGCAAGGGGACACGGTGCACTAATTGGGGTTCCTTGTCACTTGACGAAGAAAACAACACCAAAAAAAGTACCAAAAACTCATGTTGACCTTTTTTATGTCGACTTTGTTCATGTCGACCTAATGACCAATTCGACCTAGTGAACATGTCGACCTAATGCATGTTGACCAATACTGGTCAACCTAATGACTGTCAACCTAAGTGTGGTCGACCTAATGACCCATACCTGCAATGTGCACGCACAAGGCCAAACTGCAAAAGAATTTGTGTGAAAATTTTGATCGCTAGGCGTACGCAAGTTGATTGACAGGAAGAGGACGTTGGAGGGTGTTAACTGCCCATTTTATTGGAGTGTCAGAAAAACACAGGCGTGCCCAAGCATTTTCAGGGAGAGTGTGTGAAGTCAGCTCCGGCACAGATCAGCCTGTTTGTATGGCACTGTAGGAGTAGGTCCAGACAGGATAAAATATTCGATGGTGAGTAAGTTGCGAATGGATTTTCAGATGTCTGCTGTGTGACAATTTTATTGCACAGCGTACGCATGCATTTGCATCCTTGCACGGGGTGGGTTTTCACTCTTTATGGGCTGCAGCTAACTGATCGCAGCCCTCTGCAAAATCGCAGAGGAGGGATCAGGTCTGAATTAGGCCTTTTGTCACTTATTTTAATGTGAACACTTTTAACCTAAAGTTTTCACATAACCTGAGCACTTTTCACGTCAACTACCTGGTTACACACTCTTAGTACCAGATGATCTTATAGTAGCTAAAAACTAGCAAAAGGAAGTCATTTCGAGCAACTATTTACATTTTAAGAGTTGCCACCATCAACAGTGGATTTCTAATATTCTGGAGGGACAGTTTACAAGACTAAAAAGGAGCTACAGGTACAGTATAGTATGGATTAAGTCTTTATATATTAAGCTTCCTTATGGCAAAATGGTCCATTATGCACTATTGGAAGTCTAAGCATTAGACAGACCTAAAATATTAGCTATGTCAGAAAGAAAGAGGAAGTCCTTACTTCCTTCTACACAAGATGGCATTATCTAAATGTAATTATCTTGTAGATCAATTCAGATTAGACAGATTGTGAACATATATCACTATATGTTATTGTAAGATCTCATTGTAAAATCCATTTTGGATAATAAATTGAAAGTGTTTATTAGAAAAGTTCCAATTTAAAACCCCTTTTGGCTATCACTCATTTATGGGCTATAAATGACCAGAAGTAACAATGTACAAGTACTGTACTGTACATGGTTTCCAAGGTCAGCAGGTTGTATCTAATGGAATCATAGGGTTTGTAAAACCTAGATTTGTAATAGGGTAGTACACATTATCTTTCAATCCACTGAACACATTGTTCCTCTTAAGATTTTTATCAACCGTGAGAGCTCCTGTGTGGTCTACATGCTGAAGTGCCCTTGCAGCTTGCAGTATAAAAGACTCACTGCAAGAACTCTCAAGATGAGCCATTTAGAACATAGATACAACTTAAGAAATAAAATGCAAACACACAGTATAACCAGACTTGTTAAGACCACAGTGATCCAGGTTTCAGTATCTGTGGGATTGAGTGCATTCCTGTCACAAAGAGGGGAAGTTGAAAGGTTTTGGATAACCTGTACACAAGAAACCTTTTGGATCTTTAAATTCGAAACACTCTGGTTAGAATTTAAGAATCTTTGAACCAGTACATTATTAGATTCTGTTTTTTTTTCTTTGTATTGTACTCTTTGTTTCCATGGGTCCTGATGTGCACAATCAGCATTACTGTGTGCAACAAAGACTCAGCTCAGGTCTGAGACACCTGTGTATCTAATGGGAGCAGCTAGTACCGTAACTAGACATTTTAGTGCTGTGTGCAAGAAACTGCGTTGGTGACCCCCCCACCCCCCCACCCCCATATTCCCCATACTTCATGGGGAAGGGGCATGGCCACAAAATAATACCAATTAATATTACGCTGTACAGTAGTCTCCATTATTCAAATTATGCTGCACAGTAGCACCACTTACACACATTACACCAGGTAGAGCCCCTTTTACACATTACGCCAGGAAGAGCCCCTGTCACACATTACGCCAGGTAGAGCCCCATTTTACACATTACTCAAGGTATAGCCCCTATCACACATTATGCCAGGCAGAGTCCCCTTTTACACATTATGCCAGGTAGAGCTCCCTTTTACACATTACAGCAGGTAGAGTCCCCTTTTACACATTATGGCAGGTAGAGTCCCCTTTTACACATTACGGCAGGTAGAGTTCCCTTTTACACATTACGGCAGGTAGAGTTCCCTTTTACATATTTCGGCAGGTAGAGTCCCCTTTTAGACAGTATAGCAGGTAGAGTCCCCTTTTACACAGTATGGCAGGTTAAGTCCCCTTTTACTCATTACTCCAGGTAGATACCCTTACACATGTAATGCCAGTTAGAGCACATTATACACATTACACTAGCTAGACTACCTTATACATATTATGTCAAATAGAGCACCTTACCGCCCTCTAAGAGGAGAGTGTGGAGTACAGTGCAGTGCGTAGGCTCCTGACCCGGAACTCAGTGCAGGACAAGATAGTGTGCAGGCCTCAGAAGTGCAGCACATGGGGATAGATTCTGCCCAGAGCTGACTATTATGCAGCAACCAGCAGCAGAGGCTCCCGCTGGTCAAAGCTTGGGGCTGTGGAGAGCGCACAGGGGAGTGGGAGCGGCCACGGCCGTCAGCCAGGGCATATGTGGCTACTCGGGGTGTGTGGAAGGTGCACACACAGGGCAAATGCACTGTGGGCAAAGCACCATCTGCACATTTCTAGTTAAAGTCCTGGGAGCAGCTCTCACCAATTGGATCACCTGGGAGGGTATTTAAGAGGAGATCCTTTTGAACTTACCATCTTGAAAAAGTACCCAGGCTGGGAATGAAATGCTGTGATTTAATGCTATTATCACTAAGCTATAAGATGTAATGCTGAGGAGGACACTATGTCAGCTGCTTGGGATCTAGACCCCAGGACTATAGTACATTACATGTCAGAATCACCAACTGAAGCAGACTGCATCCTGATCACGTAGCTACTTCTGCAAGGCCACACAATCTGCACTCTCACCCAGTGGGGAGAGTTATCAAGCTTTGGAGAGAGATAATGTGGAGAGATATAAATTATCAACAAATCAGCTTCTGACAATATTGAAGCACAGCCTGTAAAATGAAACTTAGAAGATGATTGGTTGGCACTTTAACTCTATCCACTTTAGCGCTCTCCAAGGCTTGATACATCTTCCCTCCCAGGCTGCTATCTATTTACTGGCTGCTGATCCAACACATTGGGCATCTTGTTTAACTGTTTAAAGCAGTGATGGCTGACCTTGACACTCCAGCTGTTGTTGAACTACATATCCCAGTATGCCCTGCTACAGTTTTGTTATTTGGCCATGCTAAAACTGATGCAGGGCATGCTGGGATGTGTAGTTCAACAACAGCTGGGGTGTCAAGGTTAGCCATCACTGGTTTAAAGCATCAGATCGCTGAGCTCACTTTCCGGACACCTCATCTGGTAAATATATTTAGATAGTCTATATATTACAGGTTGTGGTGTTGAACATTTCTTAACTTTATGTATATGGGAATTAAGTGACTTTTACAGTTGCTCAGGCTCTAGAAACATTTTGAACACTAATTTCAAGTATTGATTGACGATTCTTGAATTTTTTTTATTTTATGCTATTTTATGACTATTATATATATAATTCTGCTGTTAAACTTTTTTCTTATTAAATCAGTTATTATTTTACGGTGGTCGATGCCTAGTCTCAGTTCTCACTTGGGGGGGGGCGAGCGCAGTAAAGCCCCTTGCGAGCTCGGTGATGATCAATGCAACACTCGCTACAGGTTCTATTCCCACACTATGGTTGTCGTGGACACCCACGAATAGTCCCTTTTAGTCGAGATGCTAACTGTTGGGATTATAAGTGTTCGGTATGTAGGGGGAGATATTGTGAGACCGCCGGTCACATAGCTACAACCTGTTTTTTTACCATTTGTTTCTTTCACTGGGATTCCTGGCTTTTCCCTAAGCAGCTGCTTTTTCTATTATTATTGATAAGTATTCCCCTCCTTAATAGATATATTTATATACATAGGCACCTGAGTTTTCTTTGTTCTAGTCTATCTTCTGCACAGCCACCACCACCATATGGGGCAATGCATGATGTAAAAGCTATATCCTTGGCAGTCTACTATTTTCCCATGTAGAAGACACATGCTGTATATTGTTTCAGTACAATACTCCCTTCTATTTCTTATTTAGTTCTTATTAGGTTACATTCAGAACCAAGGCAGACTAAGCAAGTCTCACAGCTGTGATGCTTTACAGAAGCACAGAGAATCTTTATACTTGCCGCAAATTGATTTGTGACTGTACTATGAGACCTTGCTGTCTTAATCTTCTACTTGCTGTAACTGTAGTCAAAAATCCTAGAGATAGGTGAACATGCTAATATTGTCTAAACAGGGAAATCTATTTTTAATAAATAACAGTGTTAAGAATTACAAAATGTTAGGGGACTGAAAGCCATACCATAACTCATGCCCTACAGGGGCAGATTGGCCATGGGCTCAACAGGAAGATTCCTGGTAGTCAGACATGTCTGTGGGGCCTGTTTTGTGTGTTGTCATGTGGCCCCACCCACACATGAGAGGCAGCCCACCGCACTCAGTACACTGCATTGCTCCCATTTATTCCACCTCTGCAGTACAGCAACTCTGCCATCCAGTGATGCTGCCATGGCTGCACAGTACGTTTTACCTCTGGTGCTGCCCACTTCTACAAAATTCTACAGGACTACTTTTAGTTCCCAATCCACCCCTGGTCTCAGACACAACTGCAGCAAAAGAAACAAGAAAGGCTGCAATTGCGTACAATCAGGCTCTATGAGGTAGATCCCGTTCCCCACAAAAGACCCCACCCTCTCATCAGACCACACCCCAATTAGGGCTGCTTCCATAAATTTCCCGGGCTGGTTTTCCATCACAATCTGCCCCTGATGCCCAATATACTGCTTATTCATTTCCATCATTGAAATATATTTGAACAATATTTGATCTATTCCAGTGGCAAACTGTAAGAAATTCTTGCCCATGCTGCTATTACAGTAATTCTCTCAGTTTCTGCTAAAATGAGTGACTTTCCTTCAGATGAATCCCTGGAACTGTATATTCCAGCTACCTATGGTCACTATACAAATTTTAGTAAACTGATGAGGGCTGTACACAATTTTTTTTTGTACTTAAAATACTTATTCATAAAAAACAAAATTACAATGGTTGTTGTTGTATGAAAAAATATTGTTAGATGACAGAAGAAAAGCATGGATTGTAGGACAATGCAATGCATAGGGGATAAAATAATATTCTTTCTTGTGCTAATCTCAGATCAGGGCCATCTTAACGCACAGTATTAGAACACTGGGCAACTTCCCAGGGCCCCATGATTCTAGTTGCCTTTGAGCAGAGGCAGGCTGGGCCAGGGGGCATCTGCCCCACATCCTGGCACTTCCGGAGCTTCTTGGGTGGCAGATAGAGAATGCCTCCAGTCTGTAGTCAGTGAATGGCGTGCTAATTGGTGTATGGCTGGAGCTATCCACCAATAAGAGCACTGACAGCCGTTAAAGACTGCGTGGGACTGCAAGAGGGGTAAGTTTTGATTTTTCTTTTTATTTAGTCTCATGAATGATTGGGTAGAGGCCCCAGTGCATTGCTTTGCCTATGGCCTTCAATGCTGTAAAGACAGCCCGGCCTCAGATCATTGAAATCCCCCCTTTTACTGTATCACTGATGTCCCTTCCTCTTACTACAATTCTGTGGATCATATAGGATGAGCTGGACCAGTGTTGATGTTGCTGTATGGTTATTGGTCATCTTTTCTTCTCTCACTGCTCCCTCCCCATCACTCATTATAGAGATCTGGCATTAGGCACTGTTCACAATATAAAGTTTTCTACACAGTTTTATACACCTCCACAGTCCCTCTGTATAGAAAATGGTATGCTGTGAGCGAGAGCCCTGGCTAATGAGCTGAATGTCTACCTATTCTCCACTAGGGGGGTTTACGTCGCTGCATCAGAGGGGAAGAAGCAATGGACCAGACCAAATTGCTTAGCAGATTACTGCCCATAATTTAACCACACCTGTGCATAGATAGGGCTAGTGCATTGCACAACCCATGATATTCCATTTAAGAACATAGGGGGTCATTCCGAGTTGATCGCACGTAGCAACTATTTGCTGCCCGTGCGATCAACTTAACGCCGCCTATGGAGGAGTGTATTTTTGCATAGCAGGGCTGTGATCACTTGTGCAGCCCTGCTATGCTAAAAAAGTTTTGTGTAAAAGAAGACCAGGGTAAGAGTTACTTACCCTGTGCGATCAATCCAGCACTGCAGGTCCCGGAAAAGACATCAGACATCCATTCTCCAAACGCCTGGACACGCCTGCGTTGGACTCACCACTCCCCGAAAAACGGTGAGTTGCCGCCCGGTTCCGCCTTCCTTTTGTCAATCTTCTTGCGGTCACCGCTGTGACCGCTTTCTTCATTCGCGACGTTGCTGCCCCGCAACGGCCGAGGCGACGGGCAACGAAGCTCCTGTGCACTGCAGCCGCCGCTGATGCGCATTTCCGACCTGATCGCACGGCTGCAACGAAGTGCAGCATGCGATCAGGTTGGAATGACCCCCGTAAAGAGCTCTATATAGCACTGTCCACTAGAGGTGGATAATATAGGCTGGGCCTGGGACCTGTGATGGCTGGAGTGCCTATGACGTAATTCACTTGTATAGTAGCTATGAATGCAGATCTAGGCATTGTGGCTGGCTTCACTAGCTCATCTAGGCTTCTCTGCTACGCCTAGGTGCACCAAGGTCTATTAGCATAAGCCTTTCATCTATTGTTCTCAGATGCAATACAATACAGAGAGAACAATACAGCAGGGCATTAAGTCATTACAGCCGGAGATTAAGTCCGACTGCCCTGGCTCAGTTAATCCTATTAAAGGGATAGATGAGGTGGGCTCCATCTGTACATCAGCAAATCATAGTTGATATAAGGTCAGCAAATTCCTATTGGCTGCTTTACTTAATAATCAAAAGCTGGATGCCCTGCAAGCTTATAAAATGACTTAGCGGCTAATATCACTGGTGAATCCCCAGCTGCTTTGTTTCTGCCACATATAATGAAATGAGTGGGCCCAAGACACTAGTGAACCCTGGTCAGTTTACCATGTCATGCCCCTTACCCCAGTGATTTGCAACTGGAATTCATATCTTGTCTTGCATTGTTACTCAGGCAGCAAGGCGCCTCATTGGCGTAACAGATTCCTGTTCAATTGGCAGGCTGAAATCTCAAAAACATTTTCACAATATGACTGCTTCCGGTGGGTGTATGAGGCAGGGGATCGTTGTATGCACATATCATGGCAAATCTATTTTTATTTCATTGTATTTATTTTTGTAAATGTTAAGGAAGAATGTGGCCAGGCAAATCAGGGTGAAGTAATAGCATAATTAAGTTCAATATTTCCATTTATTGATGTGACTAGGTGCTGCCAGTCTTCTAAAATGAAAAGTTCAAAGTAAATATTATCTACATAGGACAATAGAACAGTGCCTCTGGTCATATTACCATGGGAAGCTGGAGTTTATTGCAGCTAATCATTCAGTAAAGGTCATATATAAGCTATAGAATATGCAAGGTGCCTTATATGCATACAACATAATAAAGAGCACTCAGTCTTGTACAACATATCTTACAGTACTTCTCTTTTATGCAACTGCCTCACAAATGTCGTATGCACCATTAAAAGACCACATAGCAATGAACATGGCGTAAAGAATAAAAAAACAATGACAAGTCTTCCTACTAACACCACATGACTAACCCCTTCAGTAATTTCAACTTATCTCACTTAAAATACTGCTTTATTAATCTTTTTTAAAGGAATTTGAGAGTATCACTGGACTGTCTTTATCAGCACTGTTGTATGTTTTGAAATATGCTCTTGCAGTGGTTAATATGTGCTTTTCTGTATAATGTGTGTCGAAGTCAAAAATATTACACAAAAAAGAACATACAAACTACACACATTATGAGTCGCCATACTTGCAAATACGCGCAGTGAGCACAGCAATATATGGTAACACACGCATTTACACGGACATGCCACCGAGATGGATTTGACACTTATTTCATGCAGTACATAATTATAATAATATCAAGCGCCAGACAGCATGATGATTTAAAATTATATAATGAAGTAATGTCATGTATGTGTATTATTTAAACGAAGCAAGATAGACCTGTCATATTTACTATTAAAGCAACCAGATTAATGTGTAGATTAATTTGATACTTGTTATTAAGTTGTAGGACATTGCAACAAGGCATTATGATTAAATGTATAAAAGCTAAAATCACTTTTATTAGAACAATAGATATTCCAAACAGGTAGTGGACAGGAAGCTCAGGCCAGCCCCTTTTGATGTCTGATTTGGCAGAACCTGTTTAGCATATACACAGACTAGTGACTCATCATGAATGAGAAAGTTCCCTCCCCCAAACTAGATAACACATTGCAGATCACACAGGAAGCCAGTTTGCTGTTTTGTACCAGAGGATGATGGAGTTGCTTTTAGACCAGATCCTGCATGATTTTACAGAGAGAGAGAGAGAGAGAGAGAGAGAGAGAGAGAGAGAGAGATAAGATGCATTGAGGGAATGGTATTGTATGCTGGCCTGTAACTGTAACTGTATGTATTTTGTATTAACTGATTACTGTGCTATTGTATCCATGTAACTATAGGTATACTGTACATTGTAATATATTTTGAATCCATATCCTTTTAATAACAAATATATATACATCAATGAGCTTTGGAACTCAGATAATGTGTGGGTGTATTGTTTTCTCTTATGGGATGCAGTGTTTTGCTATGTATAGTGCACATTCATGGCACATGGTAATAAGAGGTGCAGGCGTTTACAATATATATTAGAGCTGACATTTTAAATATTTGTGAGAAAGCAATTTGGCATTCACAGATGAGGGCTCTTACGTGATATCATGGTCTTAATGATGCACTGTACATTACAAACGCAGCTGTGATCGACCGGCTCCGATGGACGCATCGCGATGCTGATGAAAATAACACCCACATGTAATGTTGTGATATCAGTAAGCCAATGAGATGAAATTTCAAGGGACAATGCGTTTCTCATAATATTTAAAATGCTAAAATTTATTTTTATTGTTGCAAAACAAAGTTCAAATAAGTCATATTGTGTTTGATTCAGATTGGATTGTTTATCTGTTAAGTAGGTTTAAAAGTACATTTAAAAGTTGCTGCATAGCCTTGATATAGTTTTTTTTTAACTCAGGCCTAAAATAACTTCAGGTGCTTGTATGGTGTGTGATTTCTTTGTGACAAAGGAAGCCACATGGTCTGTCCTCCATTTTGGGCTAGCCACATGGCCTGTCCACCATTTTGTGTAAACCTCATGGATGTGGAAGGGGGAGGAGCAGTGGCCATTTTGGGAAGGTCATTTTCTAAATTGCTGATTTTCAGTCTGCTCAGAACAATCAGTTTCCTTGGTCACATCTCACCATTTATGAGTTACCAATGCATTTATTTAACCCATGCCATAGTCAATTACAAATAGTTTCAATTGGGCCTAGTGAGAGTAAATGGTGAGATAAATGCTTGGCTTGGTGTAAGAAATTGCAAAAAAAAACAAAAAAAACTTTTTTTTCTTCTTCTTTCCCAGGATTTAGTTAACTGTCTGTTTGCTATAGGATAGCCATTGAAATGCAAATTAACCTTGGTAACTGCTTTTTCTTAGCAGTGAAAACCAAATAGCTTTGATATGCAAATAAGAGGTAAGGTGTCTCATAGGAAGACCAGTGAATGGTACATATATATAAAATTATTATAATTATGTGTATATTTATATCAGTGTATGTTCTGCAAGATAGCTATACAATCTGAATCATATCATTTAAAGTATAGATTATTGTAGTCATTATAGATCTGTGTGAAATAGGATACATTTGTTGCTATATAGGTAAATTTTAAATAACAGTAATTTAAGGAAGTAAGTGTAAAGACACAAACGCAGGTCTGCATAAAAGTTTATACAGAACAAGTTGTGTCTAGTGGGCAATAGTAATTAGTATTGTTCACATTTATAGAGCTGTGTGGTTTGTTTTATTGCGTACGCACATTGGTACACATGGTATGGAACGTGAGGACAGCGTACAAAAACGTGCACGTGGTGCAAGGTCGCACACGTGGCATAGGGGTATGCATGGTTGCGTAATTACGCAAGCTTGCGTAGGGTTGTGTGCGCATAATAAAAGCACATGATATTTGTTCAATTAAGGTGGGATAGTAGACATTTAATACAATAGCACATAACTATCCGATTTCAAAAGCAGGTTACTCTAAATTTAGTTTAAAAACTGTATTGCCTCTGGGGGTAAAGCTGCCAATCTGAATGAATTAAAATTTTCTGTACAGAAAAACAAAGTGTATTTGAGTGAGCGAATGTATGAGTGAGTGGATTCGAACCTCGGAATGCAGAATCCCGTCGTTCGGTACACCAAGTGAGTGGAGGCTTGGTGGCGTGAGGTGGCTGACTCACGTTAGTATAAGGTTAAATACGTAAGTCGTGAAGAGACTTACACAGGAGCATGGTAGGGAATTGTGAATTGTGAATTGTGACCCATATAGTTTTTTTGATATGCTCCGGCTGAGGTATCGCAGCTTGTGATTCGATTCCAGTGGTCGTACGGCAGATAAGTAACAAGTACCTATACACTGTGCGATTGGACCGCGCGTTTGTGGGTGCGATATATAGCGCAACTTGATACCCCTTTACGAGCTTTTGCGTAAAACCGCGGTATCATTAGTACTGAATAGAGCATACGCAAGCGTGATTTATGTATAAGTGCATAGGGAGTTTTTGCTGGTCTCTCTCAGGAAAATCTCCAGCGGTGGATATTTGCTGGAAAGGGTAAGTCACTCCTAGCACTTCCAGTAAATATAAACCAATTAGGTCGACCTCACTGGGTACGCGGTGGTGACTATTGGAGTGAGTCGTGGTACTCAGCGGAGAAGGAGTGGGTGAAAGCGCTCTAAGAACTTTCACCGTTAATCCGTGTCGTGCATTGGGGATTGCGTAAAAGGAAAAAGTCCGCGATGGGATCCAATTGCACAAGCGGTGGACGTATGGTAGCCAGGGTTCAGGTTGAAGAGCCGCAGCCCAAGGGGTCAGCGAGGTTTGTTATGTGTGTGAAATATGGTCCACATGCTGAAGACTTTTTGTCTGAATGGGTACGTATGACTGACAAAGATAGGGTACCATTCCCTAGGGTGGGCAGCTTTGAACCAGAGGTAATGCAGAGTGTAAGCAGTAAAATATGTCTTCTTAAATCCAGAAAACAAAGGGTCAGACATACAGAGTGTTTAAACCTGTGGCAACAAGAGGGGTTGGTGAGTTTGATTCTAAGGTATTGCAGGTGGTATGTCTAACCAAAGTCATATAAGACAAGAATGGAAATATAAGAACTGTTTGAACTTGTATCAACAATAAACAAGTATGAAAAAAAGAATGCAAGTACACCACCATATGTAGATGTGGAAGCAGTTACGGCCAGCATACAAACTATAGAAAATATGAAAAATATGAAAAATATGACTGTAACCTATATATGTACTAATGAATGTTGAAGTTTTATTTAGAAGGAGAAGGTGACCTGATTGTTTTCAGCCATTTCTCATGCACCCAGAGGACTATCCAACTGGTAAAAGAAGAGCAGTAGCCTGTGGGGGAAGTGCTGAGACCAGTGGAACAGGTAAGTATGGTATCATTCGTGTACATGTATAGTAAAACCCAAAAATAAAACAAAAAATCAAGACAGTAACAGCAGAAATGGAGAAAAACCTGTCCGCACATTAGTATTTGCCAGTAGCAAAGCGGACAGAGACAAGGTAACCCCCGGGTATTTATTTCAGTTACCATATAAGAAGTATTCATTCCTAGTAATGCCCCTAGTCAAGATGAGCTCGGAAATGTTTGTTGGACCATGTACAGACCCTTAATACGGGATGAGAAGGATTGAATGAATACTTTGCATGACCTAGAAGCTTGTTAAACTTTTTTTTTTTTTTTGTCTCTTGCAGTAATAGAAAACTCTCCATCTGGATAAGATCACTGGTAAACACTAATTCGGCAAATGGGAGGTGGCTGTCTCTGTGCTAATGGATGGGCTCAATAAGACATTGAGGGTCAGGGTGCAGACTTCTTTGCAAAATTGGAAAGGGGTCAGAGTAACTAATCTTAGATAGTGTGCTATTGAACATCACAAGAATAGTGCTAGGCACAGAGAACAACAGGTGGAGAAGTTGAGGATGGTAAGTATACTGGCACATACAGGAAAGACCCACCAGTCCAAACCCCAGATCCCTAATGGTCAATAATATGTTACACTTGTAGGAAGGAAGGGCATTTTGCCAAAGATTGTAGGAGTAGTAGGACACATAGTCAATATAGATCCCCTAGACAGAAAGCACAAGCCACATTATTAAACACATAGACGGGACCAAGGGACATATAGTAAGGAATCACAAGCCATATAGAAAACACAGATTCGGCTAATGGGAAGAACAAAATAAATGCAACATTACCCTTTGACAAAACTTGCTGGGGTTAAGATGGGGCCTCTAAACTTTTGCTTCTTTTTCCTAGCAGAAATGGCCCCTGATTAACTTAATTTTGTTAGATATGATATACATATACTGTGCTCCCGCTCAGGAAGTACAAAGTATGTAAGACACCCACGAAGACTAATGTCGCATTCTACTGTTCTAGATGCATGTCCATCACAGGTAGAGGAAATTATCTCACAGATACCGGGTTCCCTATGAACTTAGGATGGACAGGACACTGGATTGATGGCTGGGATAGTCCCAATAGCAATACGACAAACACAGATTTTTTTTTAAGGGGAGTAGACCAAGTAGAGAATCACTTCCCCGTAGTGCCCAATCCAGTTGTCAAATTTTTATAAAATCTTCACCTCTACAAACTCCTCTGTCACCAACCTCTATTCTGTTTTTCTACAGTTTTCTCTTCATCTTTTGCGTTCACACAGGGTGGTACAATACATGGACCCAATTACAGTTCAAACTCCACATTCCTAGGTCCTTCAGAGTTCTGCCCAAACCCAGTATATCTCAACAGCACAATAACACCAGTATTACTGCAGTGTGCCTTGTCATGCACAAAGGGTGGAGAATGGGAATACTGGTGAAGGGAAATTTTGTATAGACACTGATATGCCTGTTGGTGAATAGCAAACCTGACATTTTCTTTTTCATTTTCTTCTTCTTTCTCTCCTCTAGAGGTGTTCTTTTTTTTTAGTTATACTCATGGTACTCTACATTGCAAACACACGATAGTAAATTAAAATGTGTGTTCCCTACAGGAAAAGGCAGTCTGGAGGACAAAGGGGTATGGCCAGGAGTCCTCAGGACTGTGGACAGGTGGACACGGTAAGCCAGTAGCCCCCAGAGCATACCTTTCAAGTCTAGCTGAGGTGGCACACGGTCTGACTCATCTAGGCAAAGAGGGTATGTGCAGGCTGATGAGAGCCTACTGGTGTGCACCAGGATTCTATTCTCATGCAGGTAAGAGAGAAGAATATTGGTAAAGCAATACCAACAGAGCCATCCCATATCCCTCCTGCAGACGGATCTTTTCAGGAAATACAAATAGACTTCGTACAGTTAACACCCTTTAGGAATTATTGTTATATATTGGTGTGCACTGATGTTTTCTCAAACTGGGTAGAGGCATTTCCTGCCGCCACGGATGCTGCTGTGTTTACCGCAAAGAAAAATTGTGCAGAAATTTGTGTGTAGATAATGGTACCCCTAGAAGTAGGAGCAAAGCTTGAAATTGTACTATTGTGATCATAGATACTGCCACTAGTATTATGTAGCATTGGAACCACTCCCAGATCTTCACTCAACGAATCACCCTCTTCGAAATTTGTTTTGTTTTGGTTTTGGTATTTGTGTCTTTTTGGTTGTTTCTGGAAGACAACCTCATGTTATGATTGATCCGCACAATGATCAGAAATACACCAATGAGGTGACAGTACAGTACCTTATTGAGATGAGCCAGCATTTGAGAACTTGACAAAAGAACTTGAAACTGTTGATTGCTGGTATGCCAAATACTAACTGTCTTGATTGTGAACCAAGATACTGTGTGATTTTTCTTACGCTCAGGTTGCCTAATAGACAGGTGGGAAGGACCATACCAAGTTTTGTTGACAGCACTATCCCAGTGAAAGTAGCCTAGAGAGAGACTTGGGTCCACGATTCCCATTGCAGGAAAGTTGGTAGTCCGTAAGGAACTCGTAAATGGAGTGAGATCGCAAAAGTATCACCAGAGACTCTGTTCCGTGAAGACTGAGAGGCGGCACTGTTTAACACTACCTGAGCATACTAAAGGATTGCAGAAAGACCAGTCATTGTAATTGATTTGTTATAAACAAGAGTTGTTTTGTTCTATTTCTCTTATCTCTCTTTCCCGCTGTCAAACATTTGTTTTCAGGATATTCTATTTTTGCGAGGTTTTTTTATGAGGAGTCGAGTGTGGGACTGGAACTGGTTCTGGAGGAAGGAGTGATTTCCTTATAGGATCCCAGGATTAGCCGATCAGTTTGTTAACGTCAGAGAAAAATCAAAGGTCTAGTTGTTATGGAGTTCAGAGGTAATCAGGAAAAATCAGACAATGGCTATTCACACATTGCAGATAAAGAGCTCATTAATATATGTGGAAGAAAGGTTTATGAGTGGCTCTCCCCGAACTCCGAAGGTTTATGTTATTTAGGAAGGACACTACTTATAACCCTTGTTCAATTATTAAACAGAACTAGTATACGTTCCAGAAATGGAAACAATGTTCAGAAAATGATAGGAATATGTAGATCATGAAAATTTTATATGACACTGTCACGATTTGTTTGTGTCTTCTTCATCTACCCAGCAGAACCTCAATCGAATCCAAACATCAGTGTACAAAGACGTAGGTACATGAATGAGTAAAATGTTCGTGCAAATCAGAAAAGATAGGCCAAAGCACTGTCCCAGCATACTCTATAGGTTGAATGTTGTCCCACACCCAACCAGTGGTCCCGTGACCGCCGAGTACATATAGAGGATGTCTCATCCTCCTCCCTGTCTTTCCCAAATATAGTCAAGTGTCTGATTTGCGAAATGAATACATACTTGTGTCTAGGTCATGGATTAGTGTCTGAAATATTTTTTCTTATGTTAATAATTGATGGCAGTTATTGTTTACTGCCAAAGGGTGGACTGTCGAAGTAAAAAATATTACATAAAAAAGAACATACAAACTACACACATTAGGAGTCGCTATGCTTGCAAATATGCACAGCGAGCACAGCAATATATGGTAACACACGCATTTACACGGACATGCTACAGAGATGGATTCGACACTTATTTCATGCAGTACATAATTATAATAATATCAAGCGCCAGACATCATGATGATTTAAAATTATATAATGAAGTAATGTCATGTATGTGTATTATTTGAACGAAGCAAGATAGACCTGTCATATTTACTATTAAAGCAACCAGATTAATGTGTAGATTCATTTGATACTTGTTATTAAGTTGTAGGACATTGCAACAAGGAATTATGATTAAATGTATAAAAGCTAAAATCACTTATTAGAACAATAGATATTCCAAACAGGTAGTGGACAGGAAGCTCATGCCAACCCCTTTTGATGTCTGATTTGTCGGAACCTGTTTAGCATATACACAGACTAGTGACACATCATGAATGATAAAGTTCCCTCCCCCAAACTAGATAACACATTGCTGATCATACAGGAAGCCAGTTTGCTGTTTTGTACCAGAGGATGATGGAGTTGCTTTTAGACCAGATCCTGCATGATTTTGCAGAGAGAGAGAGATTTAAGATGCATTTAGGGAAGGATATTGTATGCTGGCCTGTAACTGTATGTATTTTGTATTAACTGATTACTGTGCTATTGTATCCATGTAACTATAGGTATACTGTACATTGTAATATATTTTGAATCCATATCCTTTTAATAACAAATATATACATCAATGAGCTTTGGTACTCAGATAATGTGTGGGTGTATTGTTTTCTCTTATGGGATGCAGTGTTTTGTTATGTATAGTGCACATTCATGGCACATGGTAATAAGAGGTGCAGGTGTTTACAATATATATTAGAGCTGACATTTTAAATATTTGTGAGAAAGCAATTTGGCATTCACACGTGCATCCAAAACTTGCATGCTAGAGGTTTTTGTTTTTTTCTTCTGTATTATTTATTAACATGGATTACCATTGTCATTGCTGCCATAGAAAAGTCTTGGCTGTAAAAAAAAACAAACCTACAGTATGTTATAGTATGTAACATAGGGGGTCATTCCGACCCGATCGCAGCCATGCGATCGGGTCAGAAATGTGCATGCGCGGTGGCCGCATTGCGCAGGCATGTCATTGCCCGGCAATAGCCAGGCAGTGACGCCGCAAATGAATAAAAACAGTCGCAGCAGTGACCGCAAGAAGATTGACAGGAGGAAGGCGTTCCGGGGCATCAACTGACCGTTTTCTGGGAGTGGTACAGCGAACGCAGGCGTGTCCAGGTGTTTGAAGGGTGGATGTCTGACATCAATTTCGAGACCTGCATCGCTGGATTGATCGCATAGGGTAATACCCCTTTTCCACTAGCTCTAAAAACACGGGTAAATTTACCTATGTTTATTTCTAGTGGAAACGGCCCCCCCTGCAAATTCCCAGATCCAGTAATCCGGGAATCCTACCTGGGTAGCTTGCCGGGTTGAACACGTGTTAAACCCGGTAAGCTGTGTAGTATACACAGAAGCCGTGTCAATGCGTCACAGCTCCCGTTCACAGTGTATGGAAGGGCGGCGCTTTGAGATCATGTGATCTCCCCGCGCCGCCCCTGCCGCGTCAGCAGCAGCGTCACCAATCCGGCAATATACCGGGTTGGTGAGCTCTGTGTAGAAGAGGGCTCTAGCACGGGTCGCAGCCGTGTCAGGCTCCCGGCTGCGACCCATGCTAGCAAGTGGAAAAGACGTATAAGTAACTCTTACCCTGGTCTTCTTTTACACAAAACTTTTTTTGCATAGCAGGGCTGCACAAGCATTCACAGCTCTGCTATGCAGAAATACACTCCCTCATAGGTGGCGTCTAGTTGATAGCACGGGCAGCAAAAAGTTGCTACAGTATGTGCAATCAACTCGAAATGACCCCCATAGTCCAACACTGGGGGTACTTTGAGCAAGGGGACCCTGGTCTACACCTAGATCATTTTATGGTAACAGAGGCACTGTTATTCACATTAAATCTCTATCATGGCAGCTTCTTAGGTCACTGAAGTTTTTCTATGAGCAATAGATGTGATGTAGTAATTAAAAAATGTCTCCTACATAAGAAACAAACACATAAAAATTCAAGTAGTTATCCAATGTTATAAAAATGTGATTGTGTTAAGATATGATTGTGGTATGCCCCTTTCACACAGCCTGAGGTGGGTCGAATGAGGGAGCCTGACATGGGAGCTCCCAGGGTGCGACCCACCTCAGGTGCCCCGCCGCCACTGTCTGCAATCCGGCATATTGCCAGGTTGGTGACATCAACGGTGACGTGGTACTTGGAGATCACATGATCTCCAAGCGCTGCCCTACACGCAAAGTGTACGGGAAACGGGTTGCATCAACCCGGCTCCCGTTCACATTGCATAGCGAGCCAGGTTGAACATGAGTTAATCCCTGCTCGTGACCAGGGTTGAAATACCGGGTCGCTCAACCTGGTATTTTTCCCCTGGCACCTTTCAGACCGCACATGAACACGGGTTATGCTCGCTCATGTGCCAATAACCTGTGTTCATAGCTGGCAGTCTGAAAGGAGTATTAGTTAAAGTAGAGACCGTGACATTGTATTTGTAGATAAAAGAGCAGAATACCACACAGCAACCAGATAATGGAAAGAGCAGTGTCTCTCCTGTTGCAGACTATGGGTCGAATTTGGTTAGTCGCGAAATTGCGGTAAATTATCACAATTGCATTTTTTCATTCCTTTCATGGCTTTTTTGCCCCTAAAATGGTCTTTTTGTGGGCATGCGTGTTCACATGATTTGCCTATTCAATTGCAAATTCACAAAAACGGAGTTACCTCAAAAAAAATTGCCAAAAGTAAAAAGTGAGAAATGAGTAAATCTGCTTGTACACCCCCAAAAAGCTAAACTAACATTGGATAACAGTATAAAAGTTTATTATTGGTTATAATAAAAGTAGTTCTGGTACTTAAATTGGGTCAAATGGCAGCTATATGCAGTTTAAAAAAAAAAAATTAGAAAGCTATTTTTACAGCAAAAAAAAAAAAAAAGTGCCAAAATTAGATTTGGAGTACATAATAATGGATATAAGTATACATTTCGGTCATTTTAGGGGACTTAAAAAAAAGTGGAAACAGACCGATTACTCCCACTCGCAAGTAGAGATGAGCGGGTTCGGTTTCTTTGAATCCGAACCCGCACGAACTTCACTTTTTTTTTTCACGGGTCCGAGCGACTCGGATCTTCCCGCCTTGCTCGGTTAACCCGAGCGCGCCCGAACGTCATCATGACGCTGTCGGATTCTCGCGAGACTCGGATTCTATATAAGGAGCCGCGCGTCGCCGCCATTTTCACACGTGCATTGAGATTGATAGGGAGAGGACGTGGCTGGCGTCCTCTCCATTTAGATTAGATTTAGAAGAGAGAGAGAGAGAGAGATTGCTGTGATACTGTAGATTAGAAGAGAGTGCAGACAGAGTTTAGTGACTGACGACCACAGTGACCAGTGACCACCAGAGACAGTGCAGTTGTTTGTTTTATTTAATATATCCGTTCTCTGCCTGAAAAAAACGATACACAGTCACACAGTGACTCAGTCTGTGTGCACTGCTCAGCCCAGTGTGCTGCACATCAATGTATTGTATATAAAGCTTATAATTGTGGGGGAGACTGGGGAGCACTGCAGGTTGTTATAGCAGGAGCCAGGAGTACATGATAAATAATATTATATTAAAATTAAACAGTGCACACTTTTGCTGCAGGAGTGCCACTGCCAGTGTGACTAGTGGTGACCAGTGCCTGACCACCAGTATATTAGTAGTATTGTATACTATCTCTTTATCAACCAGTCTATATTAGCAGCAGACACAGTACAGTGCGGTAGTTCACGGCTGTGGCTACCTCTGTGTCGGCACTCGGCAGGCAGTCCGTCCATCCATAATTGTATTATATACCACCTAACCGTGGTTTTTTTTTTCTTTCTTTATACCGTCGTCATAGTCATACTAGTTGTTACGAGTATACTACTATCTCTTTATCAACCAGTGTACAGTGCGGTAGTTCACGGCTGTGGCTACCTCTGTGTCGGCACTCGGCAGGCAGTCCGTCCAACCATAATTGTATTATATACCACCTAACCGTGGTTTTTTTTTCATTCTTTATACCGTCGTCATACTAGTTGTTACGAGTATACTACTATCTCTTTATCAACCAGTGTACAGTGCGGTAGTTCACGGCTGTGGCTACCTCTGTGTCGGCACTCGGCAGGCAGTCCGTCCATCCATAATTGTATTATAATATATACCACCTAACCGTGGTTTTTTTTTCATTCTTTATACCGTCGTCATACTAGTTGTTACGAGTATACTACTATCTCTTTATCAACCAGTGTACAGTGCGGTAGTTCACGGCTGTGGCTACCTCTGTGTCGGCACTCGGCAGGCAGTCCGTCCAACCATAATTGTATTATAATATATACCACCTAACCGTGGTTTTTTTTTCATTCTTTATACCGTCGTCATACTAGTTGTTACGAGTATACTACTATCTCTTTATCAACCAGTGTACAGTGCGGTAGTTCACGGCTGTGGCTACCTCTGTGTCGGCACTCGGCAGGCAGTCCGTCCAACCATAATTGTATTATATACCACCTAACCGTGGTTTTTTTTTCATTCTTTATACCGTCGTCATACTAGTTGTTACGAGTATACTACTATCTCTTTATCAACCAGTGTACAGTGCGGTAGTTCACGGCTGTGGCTACCTCTGTGTCGGCACTCGGCAGGCAGTCCGTCCATCCATAATTGTATTATAATATATACCACCTAACCGTGGTTTTTTTTTCATTCTTTATACCGTCGTCATACTAGTTGTTACGAGTATACTACTATCTCTTTATCAACCAGTGTACAGTGCGGTAGTTCACGGCTGTGGCTACCTCTGTGTCGGCACTCGGCAGGCAGTCCGTCCAACCATAATTGTATTATAATATATACCACCTAACCGTGGTTTTTTTTTCATTCTTTATACCGTCGTCATACTAGTTGTTACGAGTATACTACTATCTCTTTATCAACCAGTGTACTGTGCGGTAGTTCACGGCTGTGGCTACCTCTGTGTCGGCACTCGGCAGGCAGTCCGTCCAACCATAATTGTATTATATACCACCTAACCGTGTTTTTTTTTTCATTCTTTATACCGTCGTCATACTAGTTGTTACGAGTATACTACTATCTCTTTATCAACCAGTGTACAGTGCGGTAGTTCACGGCTGTGGCTACCTCTGTGTCGGCACTCGGCAGGCAGTCCGTCCAACCATAATTGTATTATATACCACCTAACCGTGGTTTTTTTTTCATTCTTTATACCGTCGTCATACTAGTTGTTACGAGTATACTACTATCTCTTTATCAACCAGTGTACAGTGCGGTAGTTCACGGCTGTGGCTACCTCTGTGTCGGCACTCGGCAGGCAGTCCGTCCATCCATAATTGTATTATAATATATACCACCTAACCGTGGTTTTTTTTTCATTCTTTATACCGTCGTCATACTAGTTGTTACAAGTATACTACTATCTCTTTATCAACCAGTGTACAGTGCGGTAGTTCACGGCTGTGGCTACCTCTGTGTCGGCACTCGGCAGGCAGTCCGTCCAACCATAATTGTATTATAATATATACCACCTAACCGTGGTTTTTTTTTCATTCTTTATACCGTCGTCATACTAGTTGTTACGAGTATACTACTATCTCTTTATCAACCAGTGTACAGTGCGGTAGTTCACGGCTGTGGCTACCTCTGTGTCGGCACTCGGCAGGCAGTCCGTCCATCCATAATTGTATTATATACCACCTAACCGTGGTTTTTTTATACCACCTAACCGTGGCAGTCCGTCCATAATTGTATACTAGTATCCAATCCATCCATCTCCATTGTTTACCTGAGGTGCCTTTTAGTTCTGCCTATAAAATATGGAGAACAAAAAAGTTGAGGTTCCAAAATTAGGGAAAGATCAAGATCCACTTCCACCTCGTGCTGAAGCTGCTGCCACTAGTCATGGCCGAGACGATGAAATGCCAGCAACGTCGTCTGCCAAGGCCGATGCCCAATGTCATAGTACAGAGCATGTCAAATCCAAAATACCAAATATCAGAAAAAAAAGGACTCCAAAACCTAAAATAAAATTGTCGGAGGAGAAGCGTAAACTTGCCAATATGCCATTTACCACACGGAGTGGCAAGGAACGGCTGAGGCCCTGGCCTATGTTCATGGCTAGTGGTTCAGCTTCACATGAGGATGGAAGCACTCAGCCTCTCGCTAGAAAACTGAAAAGACTCAAGCTGGCAAAAGCACCGCAAAGAACTGTGCGTTCTTTGAAATCCCAAATCCACAAGGAGAGTCCAATTGTGTCGGTTGCGATGCCTGACCTTCCCAACACTGGACGTGAAGAGCATGCGCCTTCCACCATTTGCACGCCCCCTGCAAGTGCTGGAAGGAGCACCCGCAGTCCAGTTCCTGATAGTCAGATTGAAGATGTCAGTGTTGAAGTACACCAGGATGAGGAGGATATGGGTGTTGCTGGCGCTGGGGAGGAAATTGACCAGGAGGATTCTGATGGTGAGGTGGTTTGTTTAAGTCAGGCACCCGGGGAGACACCTGTTGTCCGTGGGAGGAATATGGCCGTTGACATGCCAGGTGAAAATACCAAAAAAATCAGCTCTTCGGTGTGGAGGTATTTCACCAGAAATGCGGACAACAGGTGTCAAGCCGTGTGTTCCCTTTGTCAAGCTGTAATAAGTAGGGGTAAGGACGTTAACCACCTCGGAACATCCTCCCTTATACGTCACCTGCAGCGCATTCATAATAAGTCAGTGACAAGTTCAAAAACTTTGGGTGACAGCGGAAGCAGTCCACTGACCAGTAAATCCCTTCCTCTTGTAACCAAGCTCACGCAAACCACCCCACCAACTCCCTCAGTGTCAATTTCCTCCTTCCCCAGGAATGCCAATAGTCCTGCAGGCCATGTCACTGGCAAGTCTGACGAGTCCTCTCCTGCCTGGGATTCCTCCGATGCATCCTTGCGTGTAACGCCTACTGCTGCTGGCGCTGCTGTTGTTGCCGCTGGGAGTCGATGGTCATCCCAGAGGGGAAGTCGTAAGCCCACTTGTACTACTTCCAGTAAGCAATTGACTGTTCAACAGTCCTTTGCGAGGAAGATGAAATATCACAGCAGTCATCCTACTGCAAAGCGGATAACTGAGGCCTTGGCATCCTGGGTGGTGAGAAACGTGGTTCCGGTATCCATCATTACTGCAGAGCCAACTAGAGACTTGTTGGAGGTACTGTGTCCCCGGTACCAAATACCATCTAGGTTCCATTTCTCTAGGCAGGCGATACCGAAAATGTACACAGACCTCAGAAAAAGAGTCACCAGTGTCCTAAAAAATGCAGCTGTACCCAATGTCCACTTAACCACGGACATGTGGACAAGTGGAGCAGGGCAGGGTCAGGACTATATGACTGTGACAGCCCACTGGGTAGATGTATGGACTCCCGCCGCAAGAACAGCAGCGGCGGCACCAGTAGCAGCATCTCGCAAACGCCAACTCTTTCCTAGGCAGGCTACGCTTTGTATCACCGCTTTCCAGAATACGCACACAGCTGAAAACCTCTTACGGCAACTGAGGAAGATCATCGCGGAATGGCTTACCCCAATTGGACTCTCCTGTGGATTTGTGGCATCGGACAACGCCAGCAATATTGTGTGTGCATTAAATCTGGGCCAATTCCAGCACGTCCCATGTTTTGCACATACCTTGAATTTGGTGGTGCAGAATTTTTTAAAAAACGACAGGGGCGTGCAAGAGATGCTGTCGGTGGCCAGAAGAATTGCGGGACACTTTCGGCGTACAGGCACCACGTACAGAAAACTGGAGCACCACCAAAAACTACTGAACCTGCCCTGCCATCATCTGAAGCAAGAAGTGGTAACGAGGTGGAATTCAACCCTCTATATGCTTCAGAGGTTGGAGGAGCAGCAAAAGGCCATTCAAGCCTATACAATTGAGCACGATATAGTAGGTGGAATGCACCTGTCTCAAGTGCAGTGGAGAATGATTTCAACGTTGTGCAAGGTTCTGATGCCCTTTGAACTTGCCACACGTGAAGTCAGTTCAGACACTGCCAGCCTGAGTCAGGTCATTCCCCTCATCAGGCTTTTGCAGAAGAAGCTGGAGGCATTGAAGGAGGAGCTAACACGGAGCGATTCCGCTAGGCATGTGGGACTTGTGGATGCAGCCCTTAATTCGCTTAACAAGGATTCACGGGTGGTCAATCTGTTGAAATCAGAGCACTACATTTTGGCCACCGTGCTCGATCCTAGATTTAAAGCCTACCTTGGATCTCTCTTTCCGGCAGACACAGGTCTGCTGGGGTTGAAAGACCTGCTGGTGACAAAATTGTCAAGTCAAGCGGAACGCGACCTGTCAACATCTCCTCCTTCACATTCTCCCGCAACTGGGGGTGCGAGGAAAAGGCTCAGAATACCGAGCCCACCCGCTGGCGGTGATGCAGGGCAGTCTGGAGCGACTGCTGATGCTGACATCTGGTCCGGACTGAAGGACCTGACAACGATTACGGACATGTCGTCTACTGTCACTGCATATGATTCTCTCAACATTGATAGAATGGTGGAGGATTATATGAGTGACCGCATCCAAGTAGGCACGTCACACAGTCCGTACTTATACTGGCAGGAAAAAGAGGCAATTTGGAGGCCCTTGCACAAACTGGCTTTATTCTACCTAAGTTGCCCTCCCACAAGTGTGTACTCCGAAAGAGTGTTTAGTGCCGCCGCTCACCTTGTCAGCAATCGGCGTACGAGGTTACATCCAGAAAATGTGGAGAAGATGATGTTCATTAAAATGAATTATAATCAATTCCTCCGCGGAGACATTGACCAGCAGCAATTGCCTCCACAAAGTACACAGGGAGCTGAGATGGTGGATTCCAGTGGGGACGAATTGATAATCTGTGAGGAGGGGGATGTACACGGTGATATATCGGAGGGTGAAGATGAGGTGGACATCTTGCCTCTGTAGAGCCAGTTTGTGCAAGGAGAGATTAATTGCTTCTTTTTTGGGGGGGGTCCAAACCAACCCGTCATATCAGTCACAGTCGTGTGGCAGACCCTGTCACTGAAATGATGGGTTGGTTAAAGTGTGCATGTCCTGTTTTGTTTATACAACATAAGGGTGGGTGGGAGGGCCCGAGGATAATTCCATCTTGCACCTCATTTTTCTTTTCTTTTTCTTTGCATCATGTGCTGATTGGGGAGGGTTTTTTGGAAGGGACATCCTGCGTGACACTGCAGTGCCACTCCTAGATGGGCCCGGTGTTTGTGTCGGCCACTAGGGTCGCTAATCTTACTCACACAGCTACCTCATTGCGCCTCTTTTTTTCTTTGCGTCATGTGCTGTTTGGGGAGGGTTTTTTGGAAGGGACATCCTGCGTGACACTGCAGTGCCACTCCTAGATGTGCCCGGTGTTTGTGTCGGCCACTAGGGTCGCTAATCTTACTCACACAGCTACCTCATTGCGCCTCTTTTTTTCTTTGCGTCATGTGCTGTTTGGGGAGGGTTTTTTGGAAGGGCCATCCTGCGTGACACTGCAGTGCCACTCCTAGATGGGCCCGGTGTTTGTGTCGGCCACTAGGGTCGCTAATCTTACTCACACAGTCAGCTACCTCATTGCGCCTCTTTTTTTCTTTGCGTCATGTGCTGTTTGGGGAGGGTTTTTTGGAAGGGCCATCCTGCGTGACACTGCAGTGCCACTCCTAGATGGGCCCGGTGTTTGTGTCGGCCACTAGGGTCGCTAATCTTACTCACACAGCTACCTCATTGCGCCTCTTTTTTTCTTTGCGTCATGTGCTGTTTGGGGAGGGTTTTTTGGAAGGGCCATCCTGCGTGACACTGCAGTGCCACTCCTAGATGGGCCCGGTGTTTGTGTCGGCCACTAGGGTCGCTAATCTTACTCACACAGCTACCTCATTGCGCCTCTTTTTTTCTTTGCGTCATGTGCTGTTTGGGGAGGGTTTTTTGGAAGGGACATCCTGCGTGACACTGCAGTGCCACTCCTAGATGGGCCCGGTGTTTGTGTCGGCCACTAGGGTCGCTTATCTTACTCACACAGCGACCTCGGTGCAAATTTTAGGACTAAAAATAATATTGTGAGGTGTGAGGTATTCAGAATAGACTGAAAATGAGTGGAAATTATGGTTTTTGAGGTTAATAATACTTTGGGATCAAAATGACCCCCAAATTCTATGATTTAAGCTGTTTTTTAGGGTTTTTTGAAAAAAACACCCTAATCCAAAACACACCCGAATCCGACAAAAAAAATTCGGTGAGGTTTTGCCAAAACGCGGTCGAACCCAAAACACGGCCGCGGAACCGAACCCAAAACCAAAACACAAAACCCGAAAAATTTCCGGCGCTCATCTCTACTCGCAAGTCTAAAAACACTTTAACGCACCCCAATGTACCTATCCCTTAGCTTGTACCTCAATTTCCATCATTTTGCATGTTTTCACACCTAAGATGACGTGTCATTATTGACCAATTAAACATAACTAAAAACGTCTAAGTTCCTAATTAGTCATTTAGGGGTGTGTCCCAGGGGTTCCGAACCAAATCCCGACATTTTAACTTAAAATAGGGATTTTTCCTAACTTTTCATCAGCTCAGGGGTGGTGCATTGAATTCGCTGTAAAATTATAGCGAATCCATGTTAGCCAACAATTGAATAGGCCAGAGGTTCCCAAACGCAGTCCTCAAGGCACCCCAACAGTGCAGGATTTAGGTATATCCATGGCTCAGCACAGATGGTTAAATCAAATTGACTAAGGTGCTAATTAAGTCACCTGTGGCCAAGCATGGATACATTTAAAACCAGGATTGTTGGGGTACCTTGAGGACCGCATTTGGGAACCTCTGGAATAGGCACTTCAGCGATCTGCAGTAAAATTGCAGTGATTACAGTGAAAAGCTGATTGAATTCGGCCACATGGGCCAGTATTTACTAAAAATCCGAGTTTGGCCGATTTGTGTTTTTTTCTCTAAGTCCCAATCCGGGAATTCACTAAGCAGAAAACTCGGCAGTGTCTGGTCTATTCGTAATGGTTTGATTGTCAAAGTTCTGAAATACGAATGAATAGACCATCGGTCAAACGCGGCTGTTATTTCATACAATACGGGCATTCACTATTCATTCGTATTTGGGTGTAGTCTCTGAGTGCTCAAGTGCGGGTCTATTTTTTTTCGATTCGTTCAAAAAAGCGGCAAAAAAATAGACCTGCTTTTTCCAGTCGAGTTTGGATAACCATGCACGGATCAGTGAGATCTGTGCATGGTTATCTATGGGAAAGGGTTTAGTGTAAAAACAGAAAAAAAATTGCGTGGGGTCCCCCCTCCTAAGCACAACCAGCCTCGGGCTCTTTGAGCCGGTCCTGGTTGAAAAAATATGGGGAAAAAAATGACAGGGGTTCCCCCATATTTAATCAACCAGCACGGGGCTCTGCGCCTGGTCCTGGTTCCAAAAATATGGGGGACAAAAAGCGTAGGGGTCCCCCGTATTTTTTGAACCAGCACCGGGCTCCACTAGTCAGAGAGATAATTCCACAGCCGGGGGACACTTTTATATAGGTCCCTGCGGCCCTGGCATTAAATCACTAACTAGTCACCCCTGGCCGGGGTACCCTGGAGGAGTGGGGACCCCTTAAATCAAGGGGTCCCCCCCTCCAGTTACCCAAGGGCCAGGGGTGAAGCCCGAGGCTGTCCCCCCCATCCATGGGCTGCAGATGGGGGGCTGATAGCCTAGTGTAAAATAAAAGAATATTGTTTTTTGCACAAGAACTACAAGTCCCTGCAAGCCTCCCCCGCAAGCTGGTACTTGGAGAACCACAAGTACCAGCATGCAGGGGTTAAACGGGCCCGCTGGTACCTATAGTTCTTCTGCAAAAAAAATACCCAAATAAAAACAGGACACACACACCTTGAAAGTACAACTTTATTACATACATTCTGACACACACATACTTACCTATGTTCAGATGCCGACTCGGCCCACGTCTCGACGTCGATTCTAGGGTACCTGAAAATAAAATTATTCTCACCTAAATCCAGTGTGTCGTGTCCTTTTTTAATAATCCACGTACTTGGCAAAACAAAAAAACCCGACCACGCACTGAAAGGGGTCCCATGTTTACACATGGGACCCCTTTCCCCCGACTGCCAGGACTCCCCCTGACTCCTGTCAAAGAGGGTCCCTTCAGCCAATCAGGGTGCGCCATGTTGTGGCACTCTCCTGATTGGCTGTGTGCTCCTGTAGTGTCTGTGAGGCAGGACACGGCAGAGATACAATGTAGCGCCTATGCGCTCCATTGTAGCCAATGGTGGGAACATTGCGGTCAGCGGTTGACCGAAAGTAACCTCACCGCTGACCTTTTTAAGGTACACAATGAAGCCCTGCATGGATCTCACAGATCCGGCCGGGATTCCTTGTGTTTTGTCAGGCAGTGTTTTACTCATCACTCCCGTAAAACACTGCCTAACATTACGAATCACATCGACATCGGAAAATATGAATTGGGAAAAGTCGGCAGCTTAGTGAATGATCGTATCAGGATTCAAAAAGTTGCAGTAAAATGCACCCGATACCATTCGAGTTCAAACACCCTTCAAAACGGCAAGAACACAAATCTTTGTAAATATACCCCATGGTGTTTAATGCACTACTATTTAAAACCAATAGTTCATTAACAGTTCATTAGTACAATAGTTCATTAGTACATTAATTTGTTTTTGTTCTTGGATCCTTAATAAATTTAGAATATTTTTGAAGCTATCCAAATTATATGATAACTGTATAACATTCAAAATTTATACATTTTTAAAAAAGTTTATATTCAAATGCATTGGTAATGCTGGTAAGATGCTAGTTTGTTTTGCAATTAAAGAACACTCTACTCTAGTTTTTCAAGTCTTAACAAAAAAATTATATATTTCCGATTTGCCCAACAGTAAATAAATATTTTACAAATTAGTATTAAGGGTAATTTAGGAACTTGAAAAAATGCAGTGGCATAGAACATATTGCATCAATTTAAGTTGCATGCACATACACAGATGGGCAGTATGTGCACCCATTTTCCTTTTTAAGTGCACCTGTGGAAATTATGTGTGCAATATGACCAATCTTGATTAGGCAAAAGGAACAGGTCACTTCAATGTCATGCTTGCTATCACCGTGTCACACCACTAGTGCCGTAACTAGACATTTTAGCGCTGTGTGCAAGAAACAGCCTCGGCCCCCCCTATGCAAAACAGGGGTTGTGCGCGCCGTAGGTGCGCCAAAAATGTATAGGGTTTCATGAGGAAGGGGCGTGGCCACAGAATAATACCAATTAATATTATGGTGCACAGTAGTCTCTATTATTAAAATTACGCCACACAGTAGCGCCACTACACCAGGTAGAGCCCCTTTTACACATTATGGCGGACAGATTCCCCTTTTTACACATTACGGCAGCCAGTCCCCCTTTTTACACATTACGGCAGCCAGTCCCCCTTTTTACACATTACTGCAGACAGTCCCCCTTTTTTACACATTATGGCAGACAGTCCCCTTTTTTACACATTACGTCAGCCAGAGTCCACCTTTTACACATTACGGCAGACAGCGTCCCCCTTTTTACACATTATGGCAGCCAGTCCCCCTTATTACACATTACGGCAGATAGCGTCCCCTTTTTACACATTATGGCAGACAGCGTCCCCCTTTTTACACATTACAGCAGACAGTGTCCCCCTTATTACACATTACAGCAGACAGCATCCCCCTTATTACTCATTACGGCAAATGGCATCCCCTTTTTACACATTACGGCATACAGTGTCCCCATTTTTACACATTATGGCAGACAGCGTTCCCCTTATTACACATTTCAGCAGACAGCGTCCCTCTTATTACACATTATGGCAGATGGCGTCCCCTTATTACACATTACAGCAGACAGCATCCCCCTTATTACTCATTACGGCAAATGGCATCCCCTTTTTACACATTACGGCATACAGTGTCCCCATTTTTACACATTATGGCAGACAGCGTTCCCCTTATTACACATTTCAGCAGACAGCGTCCCTCTTATTACACATTATGGCAGATGGCGTCCCCCTTTTTACACATTACGGCAGACAGCGTCCCCCTTATTACACATTACGGCAAATGGCATCCCCCTTTTTACACATTACGGCATACAGTGTCCCCATTTTTACACATTACGGCAGACAGCGTCCCCCTTATTACACATTACGGCAGATGGCATCTCCCTTATTACACATTACGGCAGATAGCATCCCCTTTTTACATATTACGGCAGACATCATCCCCCTTTTTGTACATTACAGCAGACAGCGTCCCCCTTTTTACACATTATGGCATACAGTGTCCCCATTTTTACACCTTACGGCAGACAGCATCCCCCTTATTACACATTACGGCAGACAGCGTCCCCCTTATTACACATTACGGCAGATGGCGTCCCCCTTTTTACACATTACGGTAGACAGTGTCCCCCTTTTTACACATTATGGCAGATGGCGTCCCCCTTATACACATTATGGTAGACGGCGTCCCCCATTTTACACATTACGGCAGACGGCATCCCCCTTTTTACACATTATGGCAGATGGCGTCCCCCTTTTTACACATTACGGCAGACAGCGTCCCTTTTTTACACATTATGGCAGACAGCGTCCCCTTTTTACACATTACAGCTAGTGATGAGCGGGTTCGGTTCCTCGAAATCCGAACCCCCTCGAACTTCACCCAATTTACATGGGTCCGAGGCAGACTTGGATCCTCCCACCTTGCTCGGTTAACCTGAGCGCGCCCGAACGTCATCATCCCACTGTTGGATTCTCGCGAGATTCGTATTCGTTCGGGGGGTTCGGATTTCGAGGAACCGAACCCGCTCATCACTACTCCTTATATAGAGTGCAGAATTTTGCTGACCACCAGTATATATATAGCAGTACGGTACAGTAGTCCATTGCTCTACCTCTGTGTCGTCAAGTATACTACAAAAGTTCAGTAAAATGACCCAAAAATCAAAATTAAAAGCATCTGATGAGAAGCATAAACTTGCCAGTATGCCATTTACGACACGGAGTGGCAAGGAACAGCTGAGGCCCTGGCCTATGTTCATGGCTAGTGGTTCAGATTCACATGAGGATGGAAGCACTCATCCTCTCGCTAGAAAACTGCAGTGCCACTCCTAGGTGGGCCAGGTGTTTGTGTCAGCCACTTGGGTCGCTTAGCTTAGCCATCCAGCAACCTTGGTGCACCTCTTTTTTATTTGCATCATGTGCTGTTTGGGGACTATTTTTTAAATCGCCATCCTCTCTGACACTGCAGTGCCACTCCTAGATGGGCCAGGTGTTTGTGTTGGCCACTTGGGTCGCTTAGCTTAGTCATCCAGTGACCTCGGTGCAAATTTTAGGACTAAAAATAATATTGTGAGGTGTGAGGTGTTCAGAATAGACTGGAAATGAGTGGAAATTATGGTTATTGAGGTTAATAATACTATGTGATCAAAATGACCCCCAAATTCTATGATTTAAGCTGTTTTTGAGGGTTTTTTGTAAAAAAAAAAAACGAATCCAAAACACACCCGAATCCGACAAAAAATTTTCAGGGAGGTTTTGCCAAAACACGTCCAAATCCAAAACACAGCCGCAGAGCCAAATCCAAAACCAAAACACAAAACCCGAAAAATGTTCGGTGCACATCACTAATTACAGCAGAAAGTCCACACACACACACACCTTGTCCCATCCAGCATCTACACACACACACACACACACACACACACACACACACACACACACCTCTCCTCCCATCCCCCAGTCCCCACTGTGTTACCTCCAGGAAAGCTGACAGACCAAACAACAAAGTCGGGGGCCATGGCCTAATTGCGGACCCATGGCCATGCCCCCTTTCAGCACTAATAGGCGGACTGGGAGAGGAGGAGGTGCATAACTGGACATACAGCAATCTCATCCAGCGTCCTGATCCGCTGCTGCAGCTATGGTACTCCTGCAGACAAGCACTGAGCAACGTGGACCTGCCAGTGTTGCCGGCGGTCCTGCGCCCTCAGTGCACATGTGCTGTGTGCCAGGCACCACCAGCACACACCTAGTTATGGCACTGCACACCATCCTGTAATTAATTATACCTTTTCTATTTTTCTCCTAAAATACTGCCTCATTTCTGCTTACATCAAGCTGTTTTATCATGTAATTCTTGTACTTACTAATGTTTTAATAACATAAATTATTATGCGCATACAGTACAGTATGATGCAAAAGGGCACCAAAGATACAATTTTGCAAGAACCAACACAGACCTGAGATGAACACAGATAAATAATAACACTGATCAGGGTGTATCATACTAGCCAAAAGAGGGCATTACTATTTACTGTAGTTAAGGGTCACTATACGGCATTACAAGGGAAAGGATGTGTATAATGACACTTTTAGGGCTCCAAATGCTTGTGTAACACCCCAGGGTTGGCAAGTGTCTATGTGATTGGAGATATTTCACAGGTGTTTGGAGGCTATGTGATGGACCCTTTGCCTAAGATGTTTTTCCTGTACCTTATTCACTGTATGGGGTTTAGAGAGGTAGGACAGATTGATACACAAGCAGAGATTTCAAGGACAGCAGTCTCTGAAGGGAATTTTCTTTAATATGCCGCTCTGAATTCTGGATAGAAGGTGATTATTGGATATGCGACAAAAATGAGACTATCCCAATTTATCAATTGGAGAAGACAATCACACTGAAGAATAAAATCACATTTGAAGATGTTATGAAAATAACATTTATCTATAGCCCATGATACATTAGTCAACTCAATAATTGAAAATGCAATCAATCTAATCAAAGATACTTGCATTTTCTTAAAGATAATGTTGCAAAGAAGGCAATGAAGAAGATTATTGAGAATATGATTTGCATGAAGAACAATCACTATTTTTCTAAATGTCATTAAATGAATAGTCCCAATCTTCACAAGCAAAGTCTGTTGGAGCTCAAATATCCTACAGTGCCACAGTATTGCAATGGGACTGTGGTTTACAATGTACTTGTTGCACAAGGGGTTAAACACATGCTTAAAGATCTGTAGATCCTGGATCTTAACACCTGACCTGCTGTGTCAAGATGGACAGTGTCACTATTCCAGTTTCTGCACAGAGATTTATGTAGCAAATTGCAAATGTGCACTTAGTTTCCAAACAAGCAGACTGACTCTGTAGCAACTAACTCAAAGACAAATGTTTGTGTTTCTTATTCCAGGCAATAAATGTCTCTTTATCCAAGGCAATAAATGTTTTTATACTAATCATCAAAAGAATAAGTGTCTCTACACTGCTTAAGTGGCCTTCAAATAATGGCCACTCTTTAGAATTGTTGGTCTTAAGCTTGGCAGCTTTCCCTCTCCATACATATTATGCAATGCCTGGCCAGGAATATATTCAGAAGGAGGTGAATATACTGTAAGATTCTTTTTACTTTTTTTAATCTGGAATTTTATCAAGGATCACAATGAAATCTCATGAATTAAATGCTGCAAACACTTGGTTACTTTGCCTGTGCAATACTACAACATGAAAAATAATCTTTGCTACTACTGAGTGACTGCTTTACTAAGCTAAGTAAATTACTAATGAATGGCCTAAATATCGCTACAGTGGATGCTTTCTCAAATGTTTCAACTAATACTATGTTGTTTAGATGTGTAATTATATGCATTTTGATCTTTTTTAATGTTTTTATACTGTGGTCTGGCCGGTACTCAGTGCTGGATTAAGGGGGGGAGAGGGCAGAGGGTAAGTACCCTGGGCTGCCTATCTCAAGGACCCCACCACCAGAGCAACTGTACAGGGACTATTCTTCTCTTCAGGCTTCAATGCCAGCAGCAGTGTCAGAAGCTGGTAGAGCTGCTGTTGACAGCGGAGCTGCCCTGGAGAGAAGCAGAATTGCCCCAATGAATGTACCTGCGGGCTGCTGTGCTGTATGCTTCCCTACTACCGTTGCAGCACCTGCACTGGTGCATACTAGGAGCTGTGGCAACATTGAACCGGAGGTTGGTGGGAAGCTACCTGATTATGGGACACTACAGCAAAGCTCAATGTGTAAAGATATGGGGAGGAGGGGGAAATCATTAATTATATTTTAATGAGACAAGTGAGAAAAGTTAATTAAATATATACAGGGTGGGAAAAGACAGCAGCATTTCTGCAGAGCTCCCACCCTGCTTCATATAAAGGTGCCCCTTTTGCCTAATACAGCCCTGTGTTAGTGTCCCTTGCCCTGACCCCTTTACCTCCTGTCACCAGCGGACACCTCTGCGACAAGCTGCGGAGCCGGGAGACGCTGCTATAGGTCTCTGCAGGTTGCGGCCTTCGTCTCCTGCTAAGCCGGGGACTCGATTTCTGCTTCTGCCCGGCGGCTGAGCTCCACGCCGGAGATCGCGGGGAAATGGAACCGCGGACGCCGCTGCCACACCATCCTGCAGCCTCACAGTGCCTGTCTCCCCTCCGGGGACCCAGCGTACTTCACTGACACACAGGGCAGTTAGCCCTGCATCACAACAAGGGAGGTGAGAGTCACTCTGAGCTGCGGTTCACCCATACTGGCCTCTGCAGCAACGGCAGCCATTTTATCTCTGGCATTCAAGTTCTCCCCAGCACAAGCTTCATACCTGCCTAACTATCCCATATCCCCTATCACCCTCCCTCCCTGTGCTGTTTTCTTTGGCAGTGTTGCTAGATACTAAAATCCTCACCCCAGCATTACAAGGGCATATTTCACTGGCTGGACTTACACCCCAGTTTAATATATTACCATATACTTTAACATTATATCTGCTGCAACCCTGTGCGCCTGGTCTGTCGCTACCTGTGGATTCTATCATCATCCACTCCTACCCCACATTTCCTGTGATCTCTATATCTACAAAGCTGAATACCCCAATTTCAGTCCCTGTGATTCTCAGTACATTGTGGAGGAACCTGCGGTGCTGCTGGTCAGACTACAGTCCTTAGTTACAATATTGTTTGAGATATCTACTTATTCTTCCAGGGATGCATTCACAGGAAAATTTACCCACAAGATTTGATATGTAACTGTGCTTATATAATGCACTGATAGCCTTCCTCGCAGGCCTCAGCTTGGTCAATTAGACGGTGTCACTACAACTCCAACACTAGCCTCTTTTGTCCTTGTTATTGCTTATATGGAAAAATACCTCACGCAGCCTCTTCAACAACGCCAAGAGAAACGTAGAGCAGACGCAAATATAACTTCTGACGCAGACACCATGGCTTTGTCTCCGGCTGCCAAAAAGTCTGTTGCTCCTCCAGACACCTATGTTACTTACAATGATGTGGTGGAGGCGATCAAGGCGACCATGGGGCCACTATTATCACAAGCAGTATCTGATATCATCTCGCAATTAAACCGACTCACTCATCGTGTGGAAGAAACGGAACACAGAGTCGGCACCTTGTTTCTCGTTTCTCATCTTACTCATGTGGTTCCCAAACTGGAGTAGGATAACTATCATCTCTGGAATAAGGTGGACGACCTGGAGAATCGGTCAAAAAGAAATAACATCCGTCTCGTAGGTCTCCCAGAATCAGTTAAGGGCCCAGCCTTAGCCCACTTTGTGTGTTCTACTCTACCGACCCTTTTGGGGGTTGAATCTGAATGCCGTGACCTCGTCATAGAAAGAGTTCACAGAGTGGGACACCAGTCTCCTTCTGCTACTAACCGCCCTCGGGTTGTCCTTTTTCGTTGTCTCAACTATCTACATAAACAGACACTGTGGTCAGCCTCCCGCAACAAGAAACCTATTTTATGGGAATCAGCTAGACTATACCTATTCCAAGATTTTTCAGTTGAATTATCCCGAGCACGAAAGGCATTCTCTCCCATATGCTCCCGTTTAGTAGCTGAACAACGCAAATTCGCTCTGATCTATCCAGCCAGACTTCGACTATTCGATGGATCATCTTACAAAGATTTCAATACCCCTGCTGATGCAGAAGCTTTCTTGGCTGAAGCTGGTTGTTCTACCTCCCAAGCTGACATTACAGACCCTCCTCCTACTACTCACTAATCTACACGGTGTTCAGAATAGATTGTACCACTGCTCCTCCTCATTGCTCTTACTCGCCGAACATGATTAGACTTATATTGATATCTTAACACATTTTCGGCTGTTTAGGTTTAGGTTTAACTGTTATCGGTATTATTTCCTAACTATGTTTGGGGCCTGCGTAATTTTTCTTTACTATACTATACTTATCAAGGCTTTTCAAGCGCATTGTATTTTGTTGATATACTCATATACTGCTTATCATTCTTCTAATGATGTTGAAATTACTTGTTCTGTTTTGCATTTGTTATCCGTTATTTTTCCCCTGTCTGTCTGTTTGTCTTTTTCCTCCTGTTCCTTCCCCCTCCCCCCTTCCCTTTCTCTTTTTAATTGACAGGTTGAGTCAGGATGTTCCTTTCTTGTCCTTGTTTAACCCCCCCATCACGTAAATGTCAGTACGAATAGGTACATGGAATGTGGGAGGAATCAATTTCCCCAGCTAAAAGACGTAAGATACTTACTTATATCTCTAAGATGAAATTAGACATTGTTTGCCTTCAGGAAACACATTTAACTCACTCGGAATCACTGAAGCTGCAGATATTGGGTTGGAAATTATTAGCAGCTGCTCCATTTAATTCCAAATCACGTGGAGTAGTCATTTTAGTCAAAAAATCCTTACCCATCTCTATCTCTGCTTCAGTGATCGATCCTGAAGGTCGTTATTTGATTGCAGAATTTTTTTTTAATAATTCCCCGTATGTCTTATGTACGATTTATGAGATTCTGAGACTGTGAGACTGTAAAATATCCCTGCGGGAATTACAAACTTAAACCAATACACTGGGACGCCAGTGTTTTGATTCTTTATTATCACCACTTGAAATAGTTATTTTAACTGTTTTATTGCATGCTGCATGATAATCTAATTTTTATTTTAGTTCATGTGATAAATTGTATAATTGTCATTAATTCTTTACTTATACTAAATGCTGCATGTTCTGCTTCAATCGATACTATATAAAGTGTTTTTTATTATTATTCTGAAGTTGTACTGAGTCAATCTTCTGTGTCCGACTGCACATTTATTTTTGATATATTGTTTCAAGCGCAAAGCATACTCCCCCTTTTTTCTCCAGTTCTTAAATGTTGCAACCTGGCAAGTTGTTCATGCTTAGCTGCTGAAACAATTAGTTTATAAAGATTTACACTATTACAGCGCTGGGTTATCACAAACGGTATCCGCTTTGTGATTTCTCTCCTCTCTTTGCATAACTGGCTATACCCTGGCAGCTGTGTTAATACTTACAGATTATTAATATTTAAACAAGTAATATTTTATTCCCATATTTAGTGGTTGATTTATATTGTGCAGTCTGACATGGCAGAATTTAAAAGTTATTACGATAGAAAAATTAGACGGGATCAATATTTGTCCTCATTTACATATGAAGGAGAAAAGGTTACCGGTCAGACGGACCCAGACATGAATAAACTGTTCTACCAATTAGAAGATCTATTAAAAGATGAAATGCGTAATTGGTGGGACAGTATTTCATTACAGAAATATATTGACGCAAAAGTCATTCCTAGAGGATTAAGGGTTTTTAAACATTTGTCTATTAATGATAACCCTAACCTCCAAAAAGAGTGGGATGAAACTTTAGACATGTGCTCTTTGTCACTTATGAAGCTTCTCGTTAAATATAGAAATGATAAAGTTGAATACACGGTCAATAAAATTGATAAAACCAAAGATGACCTTTTAAGCTTTAAAGATCATCCTCTATTTAAAGAAAAAGACGAACAAATCAATAGTAGAGTCGAAAGGTTTGAGAAAGATCTGATATATAATAATAATAAGAAATGGTCTAGAGACCAAGAAGATTATAGATTAAATAAAGTAAGAACCTATAATAAACAAAAAATCAGATCTGAGAACCTCAGATACACTAATAATTATTCAAATGAATCTAATTACAGATCTCCCCAAAATAAATCGCAACTAAACTCAGAGGCAGGCATCTCTACACCCAGACAAAATAGACCACAAAAATATTCCTATCCAAATAGACCCAGTACTAGGGAACGTATAGACCATCCAAAAAAACATTGGACTGGGGCTAATCATATTGAACAGTCAGGGGATTTTTCCAGATTGAACACTTTCCACCACCCCAATCCATACAGACCCCTATCCAATCACACCCCAAAAAGATACCGAGAAAACGAGGATGCAGAGGCGGAGGAAAGAGGCCCAAGAAAAGCGAGGTACAAGTAGACAGTAAAGGGATCTATAACCTTTCCTCCCAAAATCTCACTGCTGACCAAATACGATTATTAAAAAAAGGCCTAAATTTCGTACCTAGTAAGGAACCCAATATTTTTGAGTTGTTTGTAGATCTGAATAAATTCACCAGAGATCTTTGCAGGAAGCGATATTTCGCTACCAAAAAATTGAATAGTCATTACCCAGACAATGAATCTTCCCCTATCATCTTGGATGATACGGATAATGCAGGTCTTCTGATGTTAGAAGAATTACAACAAGAAAGTACCGATCTGGAAATCAAATTATTTGATATCACGACTAATAATTCTGAGTCCATATGTTCGAAATTTAAAAGGAAATCAAATTTCTTCCCTTTGGAACAAAAAAGTGCTGCCATTACTGTCTTCTATAATAAAACCTTAAAAGATTTCAAAACTGTGTGTCAGAAATCTGAAAGGAATAAAAGAAAATCTTCAGTCTATCATATGCAAAACTTAACTAAATCAGAGAGAAATGCAATAAAAGCCCTCAAAGATGACTCTTCAATAGTTATAAAGTCAGCGGATAAGGGGGGAGGGATAGTCCTACAATCTAGATCTGACTATGTTGCGGAAGCTCATAGACAACTCAATAATGCTGACTACTACACAGCATTATCGAGTAACCCAAGTGCACCCTTTACACTAGAACTAAAAAATATATTACAAAAGGTGAAAGAAGATGACGTGATATCAGATGATGAGTATTATTTTTTGTTGCCCTCACACCCTGTCACACCCATTTTTTATCATTTACCTAAAATTCATAAAGATTTGTTACACCCACCTGGGAGACCTATTATTTCGGGAGTGGATTCACTCACATCTAATTTATCCCATTTTGTTGACTTCCATTTACAAGGCCACGTCGCCACATTAAAATCATACATTAAAGATACCCAACAAATATTACAACAAACAGTAGGAAAAAGTTGGACTAAGGACTGGGGTTTTTTAACCCTAGATGTCCAATCTCTTTACACTAATATACCTCATCAAGAAGGGATCAATGCGGTCAAATATTATTTGGACAGAGACCCTAACATTAAACCAGGCAGACGTGACTTTGTATTGGAAGCTATTTCTTTTATTTTAACTCACAACTATTTTTTGTTTGACACTCGCTATTATTTACAGCGCCTTGGGACGGCCATGGGGACCAGGTTTGCACCCAGTTTTGCCAACCTCTATATGGGCCGCTTCGAAGAGGAGTACATCTGGGGCGGCCCATATAGAGAGAACCTGGTTCTCTATGGCCGTTACATAGACGACTTGTTTATTATTTGGAATGGGGGCCACCAACAAGCACTGAATTTTGTTGATTTTTTGAATGACAACTCTTATAATTTAAAATTCACTTATAATTTTGATTTTCTCACTACTCACTTTCTTGATATCACGTTCTCAATTGACAATGACAAAATTATATCCACCAATTATATTAAACCGGTAGGTACAGGTAATTACCTACACTACTCAAGTAGTCACTATAAACCATGGTTAAAAAACATTCCAAAAAATCAAATCATTAGACTCAGACGTAATTGTTCTGAGGACTCAGCATTTCTCTCTCAAGTTAAAGCTCTCTTGAAACAGTTTGGAGAAAGAGGTTATCCTCCTCATCTCCTAGAGGATTCACAGGTTTTTGCTAATTCACTTCTGAAGGTCAATGTTGATCTATCAGATAGGTCTCAAAATTCCAATAAAGAAAAAATAATAAAATCTCAAAACAAATTGAACAATTTTTCGATAGGAGACTCTGTTAAATTTATTTCTAAATTCAATAATAAATCTAATATTATAAAAAAGATAATACAAAATAATTTTGAGATAGTTAAACAAGATCCAATCCTAAATAAAAGCTTATCGGATAAACCATTAATCATATTTAAAAGAAATACCAATCTAAAAGAAATGCTGGCTCCTAGTTTTCTCAGACCAATAGATATGGATACAGATTCTAATTGGTTACCAAAGAAACCGCTAGGTAACTTCCGATGTAATAAAAAAGTGTGTCTAACATGTAAATATATGAGGAATAAAGTATCTTGTGTAACCTCTCAATCTAATGGGACTACTTTTCAGATCAAACAATTTATTAATTGTGACTCAGAATACTGCGTATATTTATTACAATGCTCATGTTCTCTTCAGTATGTGGGAAGAACCACCAGATCAATTAAATCAAGATTCAGAGAACATAGGCTTAACATCATCAAAAAACTTCAAACTCACAGCGTGTCCCACCATTTTTCAAGAGTACATAATGGTGATCCATCATCCCTCTCTATTGTTGGGCTAGAACAATTTACAAGCACAAAAAGAGGAGGTGATAGGTTCCGAAAACTTTGTTTGGGGGAAACATCATGGATTTTTAAATTGGATTCCCTTTATCCAAATGGTCTTAATGAAGCCTTAGATTACTCCTGTCTAGATTAAATTTATAGGTAACCTGTTAGTTATAAGAGCCCAGAGATTTTTGCTGATCTTTGCTGATCTATTTTTTTTGTATATATATCAGACTCTCTATAGCTATATGCTGAATTTATTAGACCAGTCTGTCTCACTTAAGAATATTAATTTAGCATAGGTATTTTAGAATGTTCTCATAAAGTATTATATAATATTTTTCACTTTTATTTTTATTTTTATTTTTATCTTTCATCATTCATTATTTTTCATTTTTCATTTTTTTATTATCATTTTTTATTATTATTTTTTATATCCAGTTTTATTAGCATTTTTACTCTTTATATGTGTTTCCGTGAACAATCCAAAGGTTCCCATAAAGACAGTAAATCATCTAAGTATAAATGCTCTTTTTGTACAAAAAATCCTTACTGAATATCAGTGGATTTTTATCATTATATTAATTATTTTCTTTATATTAGTTTTTGTCTGGTCCGTTAAAATAGAATCAGCGGCTATTGTAGCTCTATTCACAATTTATTCATTAAGTATTATATCAATATACAATAAACAGTTATACATAATTCGTGGGTTTACTATTAAAAGCCACAAAACACTAAGATACTAAGTGAAACAAAAACCCAGATGGACTTGGATATATTAAGTCTAAATTGATCCTAATTAAACAATTAAGTCTACATTTTAGTATACTATATAAGATTGACTCAGTACATATGGATAGTATTTTAGAAGATTACTGGTACATGCATTTTATTTTATTTATATCTCCAGTATGTCCCTTATTTGGTGTTTAATCGTTTATAATATTACTAATTATCAATTAACCACAACTGATTGATATGAAAGTCATCAGACAGGTATATATTTGAGATCATGGAGAGGGGAAGTATCCATCTTGAGGAAGTCTCCGTTGCTAGGAGACGAAACGCGTTGACGCCCACTCTCCGATACACTGCTCACTTGGTGATACCCGTCGTAAGGACCCAGTCCGCAGCTCAGCACAACCGTGACAGCTTTGGTCATAGCCTTCTGCCGCACGCTGGATTCATCATTGCCGCACGGCTGTACAAACACTGGTCGGGTGAGTTCCGTGTGACCCCCGCTGTGGGGCCTAACTCCTGTTTCCAGAAGTTTGTTCACGGCGGCTAAATCCATCATAATTGAACATTGCTACTATATTTAAATTAACAAAACCATTCTGGGAAAGACGGCAACTATCAGCTGTTATTATAACAGGAAATAAAGCACATAATATTACTCCACGTGTATTTCATCTATTAAGGACCCTGTCTATATACCAACGCAGGAACCAGCACGGGAGCATTAATCACAGATTGCACCTTTTTCCTTTAAAGAACTTTAACAACTTCTGAGACTGTGAGACTGTAAAATATCCCTGCGGGAATTACAAACTTAAACCAATACACTGGGACGCCAGTGTTTTGATTCTTTATTATCACCACTTGAAATAGTTATTTTAACTGTTTTATTGCATGCTGCATGATAATCTAATTTTTATTTTAGTTCATGTGATAAATGGTATAATTGTCATTAATTCTTTACTTATACTAAATGCTGCATGTTCTGCTTCAATCGATACTATATAAAGTGTTTTTTATTGTTATTCTGAAGTTGTACTGAGTCAATCTTCTGTGTCCGACTGCACATTTATTTTTGATATATTGTTTCAAGCGCAAAGCATACTCCCCCTTTTTTCTCCAGTTCTTAAATGTTGCAACCTGGCAAGTTGTTCATGCTTAGCTGCTGAAACAATTAGTTTATAAAGATTTACACTATTACAGCGCCGGGTTATCACAAACGGTATCCGCTTTGTGATTTCTCTCCTCTCTTTATGTACGATTTATGCTCCGAATGTTTATAGGAAATCTTTTTTTACCAACTTACTTGCCAAATTGTTACCATATAGCTCTAGCCCCATCATTTTATTAGGGGATTTTAATCTTATCTCCTCTCCTATACTGGACAAATCCACATCACAAAAATCACCCTCCTTCCTCCCAAAATTAGGGATCCCCGCCCCTTCTGAACAACTCTGCTTGGTTGATGTTTGGCGTGCAATGCATCCGACCGAAAAGGACTATACATGCCTGTCGGCGGCACATCAAACTCTTTCTCGCATTGACTATATTTTATTAGCTACCTCCTTATTTCCCAAAATACATGAAGCCTCCATTGAACCTATAGGTTTGTCGGACCATGCACTAGTCTTGATTACCCTTCAGACTACAATAGATAAAGGCCCTTTTAGACTCTGGAAATTTCCTAATTATCTGTCTCAATCCATGACATTTCGTCAGAAAATCGAGTCCGCATGGATGGACTTTAAACATGCTAATTTGGATTGTGAGTCCTCAAATCCTTCTTTATTCTGGCAAACGGGTAAGGCATTCCTTCGGGGTGTCATTATCTCATACGTTGCAGCTGAGAACAAACGTTTAGCTACATCCTGTCACAACTGAGGGCCTGAGCTGACGGGAGGCAGCCTCAGTTGTAGGGGCTGAGATGTAACGGAACCTGGGAGGTTGTATCAGACCCCTAGACATGTAAGTAACATGTAGAATAACTGCCCGAAGGCGGGACCACGACAACCAGGATAAAAGTCAATGATGTTTATTATGACAAACTCCGTAACACAGCAGCAGTAAAAGGAAACATAAAAGTCAACAGAGGATAAATACAATTCCTGGGTACTACAGGGTGGCAAGGGCCACAGGCACTGGTAGTGTGAGACAGTTCTATAATCTTCTAGTTGGAAAGTCCTTACCAGGCCTGACTGTAGCAATGGAGAGAACCCAGGATCGTACCAGCTGATGTTCCAGGAAAGGCTGGGCTGCTGAAGGTAAAACGGCTGCTGTGGATACTGGCTGGAACCAGACTGTTGTTGGTACGGAGTGGATACTGGCTGGAACCAGTTAAATAATAAACGAACTTGAGAGCGATGAAATAATAATGAAGTTTGGAGTTTGAGAGCGGTGAAATAATAATACCGGTGGAGAGTGGTAAACTGCAAAAAAGGACACCGGCCCTTTAAGAGAAGCTGTACACTGCTGGAAGCTGGGCTGGAAGCAGGTGATTGTTTGAGAGCGGTGAAATAATAATACCGGTGGAGAGTGGTAAACTGCAGAAAAGGACACCGGCCCTTTAAGAGAAGCTGTACACTGCTGGAAGCTGGGCTGGAAGCAGGTGATTGTTGTAGCTGGAAACAGGTGAGTCCAGAATGGATCGGAGAGTCAGGCTACACCGCAGATGGAATGCTGGTGCGGGTCTCTATAGCAGAAGTCTGGAGACAGGAGCTGGAACCTGGAAGACAACCACAGGAGAGAGACAAACTGGTACTAGGTTAGACAACCAAAGCACTGACGCCTTCCTTGCTCAGGCACAGCTTACTTATACCTGCAGCAAGGAAGGGGTTGGCTAGGCAATTATGCAAATCAACAATACAGACAGCAGATTGGTGGAAATGATCAGATGACAAAATCCAAGATGGCTGCGCCCATGCAGACACTTGGAGGGAAGTTTGGTTTGTAATCCATGTGAGAATTGAAACAGTAATGGCGACGCCGGCCACAGGAGACAGGAGACGCCAGACTGACAAGCGCACATTTAACCACGCGGGCACAGCGGAGGCCGCGGCTGATGAAATCACCACTCTGACATTCTGCATGTGGAAACTCAGGAACAGCGGGATCCGGTCCTGGAACGCTGAGCCAGCCTTAGGAGGCATCTGAAGGGTAAGAAATGGCGTCCAGATACCCGGATCGTGACAGCACCCCCCCCCTTAGGAGTGGCCCCAGGACACTTCTTTGGCTTTTGAGGAAACTTGGAATGGAAATTTCGGACCAAGGCAGGAGCATGGACGTCTGAGGCATTGGTCCAAGAGCGTTCTTCAGGACCATAGCCCTTCCAGTCAATGAGGTATTGTAACTGACCGTAACGGAAACGTGAGTCCAAAATCTTGGCCACCTCGTACTCGACTCCCCGTTGAGTCTGAACTTTGGGAGCTGGAGGAAGTGCGGAATGAAACCGATTCAGGATCAGCGGTTTCAACAAAGAAACATGAAATGTCCTGGGTATTTTCAAGAAGGATGGTAACTGTAACCTGTAGGCAACAGGATTGATGACTTGTTCAATCTTGAAGGGTCCGATGTAGCGAGGTGCAAATTTCATGCTGGGAACTCTCAACCTCAAATTCTTCGTGGACAGCCACACACGATCACCCACCTTGAGAGCAGGAACCGCTCTACGCTTTCTATCGGCAAACTTCTTATACCTGAATGAGGCTTTAAGCAGGGCTGCGCGGACGTTCCTCCAGTTATTTGAAAACTGACGCAAGGTGACATCCACTGCTGGAACAGAAGTTGCGGGAAGCGGTTGGAATTCTGGGACTTTAGGGTGGAATCCATAATTAATGAAGAATGGTGTAGAAGAAGATGAGGAATGGTATTGATTGTTGTGGCTGAACTCGGCCCAAGGAAGGAGTTGAACCCAGTCATCTTGAGAGGAAGACACATATATACGGAGGAAGGCCTCCAAGTCCTGATTCACCCTCTCGGTTTGACCATTGGTCTGAGGATGGTAAGCCGTGGAAAACTTTAACTTGACTTGGAGGGCTTGACACAAACTTCGCCAAAATTTGGCTACAAATTGTACTCCACGATCCGAGATGATCTCTTCAGGAAGACCGTGAAGTCGGAAGATCTCTTGTATAAACACTTGAGCCAACTTGGAAGCTGACAGAAGACCGGTGAGAGGGATGAAATGTGCCATCTTGGTGAACCGGTCAACTACCACCCAGATGGTATTAAACTTGTTGCAGATAGGTAGATCGGAAACAAAGTACATCGACAAATGGGTCCAAGGTCGACGGGGAACAGATAATGGAACCAGTTGCCCCGCAGGCGACTGGCGGGAGACTTTGTGTTGGGCACACTTTGGGCAGGAGGCAATAAATTCCATAACGTCCTTCTTCAGAGTTGGCCACCAGTAGGACCTAGAAATAAATTCAAGGGTTTTCTGAATGCCTGTATGTCCAGCAAAATGGGAAGCATGGGCCCAATGCATGAGCTTCTTCCTTAGAACTGGCTTAACAAAACTTTTCCCTGGTGGAGGCGTAGAGTCCATCCCTACCGTGGAGAATGCCAACGGATTAATAATAGGATGCTTGTCTGCAGACTCGGACTCATTTTCTTGCTCCCATGAGCGGGAAAGGGCATCGGCCTTACGATTCTGAGAACCCGGACAGAACTGGAGTTTAAAGTCAAACCTAGCGAAGAAAAGTGCCCATCTGGCCTGACGAGGATTCAGACATTGTGCGCCTTTGAGATATAAAAGATTTTTGTGGTCGGTAAGAATGGTGATTGAGTGGGAAGCTCCCTCCAACAGGTATCTCCACTCCTCCAGAGCGAGCTTGATGGCTAGCAACTCCTGATCGCCAATGGCATAGTTGCGCTCAGCTGGGGAGAACTTCCGGGAGAAGAAACTGCAAGGATGTAGATGTCCATCTTTGGCCCTCTGGGATAACACTGCTCCTACTCCAACGGAGGAGGCATCTACCTCTAAGATAAAAGGAGAGTCGGTGTCGGGCTGTTTCAGAACTGGTGCAGAGATGAACCGTTGCTTCAGAAGGTGAAAGGCCTGTGTAGCTTCCTCGGACCACTTGGACGGATTAGCGCCTTTCTTGGTTAATGCAGTGATAGGCGCCACAATGGTGGAAAAGTCTCGTATAAATTTTCTATAATAATTGGCGAACCCTAAGAACCTCTTGACCCCTTTGAGGCTTAAGGGTATAGGCCAATTCTGGATTGCTTGGAGTTTCTCAGGATCCATCTCTAGTCCGGAACCGGACACAATGTAACCTAGAAACGGAATGGTTTTAACTTCAAACACACACTTCTCCAATTTACAATAGAGGTGATTGACACGGAGACGGGAAAGAACCTCTTTTACCCAGAAACGATGATCTTCGAGATTATTAGCAAAGATGAGGATGTCGTCTAGATAAACCACGACATGGCGGTACAAGATGTCCCTGAAAATCTCATTCACGAAGTGCTGGAAGACTGCTGGAGCATTGCTCAATCCGAAGGGCATGACGAGGTACTCATAATGTCCGTCACAGGTGTTAAAGGCGGTCTTCCACTCGTCACCCTCACGGATTCGGATGAGATTGTAGGCACCCCTCAAGTCCAGCTTTGTGAAAATAGTTGCACCACTAACTCTATCAAAGAGCTCGGTAATCAGGGGTAAAGGGTATCGGTTCTTGACGGTAATGTCGTTCAGACCTCTGTAGTCGATGCACGGACGCAGACCACCGTCTTTCTTCTTAACGAAGAAGAAGCCTGCGCCGGCTGGAGAAGAAGATGGTCGGATGAAACCCTTCGCCAGGTTCTCTTTGATGTACTCCTCCATGGAGTGTGTCTCAGGCAGAGACAACGGATAAGTTCGGCCTCGCGGTGGAACCTTCCCTGGAATGAGGTCGATTGGGCAGTCCCATTCTCTATGAGGAGGAAGGATATCAGCAGAGGCTTTACTGAACACGTCCGTGAAGTCTTGATATGGAGGAGGCGGAACATCAGATGACCTGGGGAAGGAAGAACAAACAGGAAGAACTTTGGCTAAACAAGTCTCAGCACAGGAGGGACCCCATGCCAGTATTTGCGTAGTCGTCCAGTCAATTGATGGGTTGTGGAGACGGGGCCATGGAAGGCCTAAAACCACTGGATGTGTGGCTCTTGGAATCACTAAAAAAGAAATATACTCAGAATGAAGAACTCCCACTCTCAGACGAACTGGAAGACTGCGTCAAAAATCTTGCTGCCATCCACGGCAGTCAAAGATATGGACGAGGACAGTCTCTCGGTGGGTAGGGACCACCGTTTAACATAAGCTTCGGTTATGAAATTCCCAGCTGCTCCGGAATCAAGGAGGGCAATGACGTTCCTGTAACGTTGAGCAATTTGGAGCGACACTGGGAGGTTACAGTCATGAGGAGATGGAGAGGAGATCATTACTCCTAGCCGGCCCTCTCCTTGGCGAGCTAGGATCTGGAGTTTCCCGGACGTTTGGGACAGGCATTGATAGTGTGCGACGGAGCTGCACAGTAGAGACAGAGAGACTCAGAGAGACGTCTTCGCGCTCAGCGGGAGATAGACGAGAACGACTAATTTGCATAGGCTCATCCTTGGATGGAGATGGTTGACGAGGAGGAGGAGCAGAAGATTTAGGAGTAGATGATCTTCCTCGCTCAGTTGCTCTCTCTCTGAAACGTAGATCAACCTTCGTGCAAAGAGAAATTAGCTCATCCAACTTAGAGGGCAAGTCTCTGGTAGCTAACTCATCCTTGATGCGTTCTGATAAGCCATGCCAGAATGCAGCATACAGGGCCTCGTCGTTCCATGCCAGTTCGGATGCCAGGATTTTAAACTGTATAAGATACTGTCCCACAGTACGTGTTCCCTGGCGTAAACGGAGAATCTCAGATGAAGCAGATGTTATCCGGCCTGGCTCGTCGAAGATGCGCCTGAATGTAGCTACAAAGTCAGTATAGGAGGATAGCAGGGGATCAGACTTCTCCCATAAAGGTGATGCCCAGTCAAGGGCTGAGCCACTGAGAAGGGAGATGATATAGGCAATTTTGGTACGGTCACTGAAGAAATTGCCAGGTAGAAGCTCAAAGTGGATTTCACATTGATTGAGAAATCCCCTGCAGAACCATGGAGATCCATCAAATTTTGCTGGCGTTGGAAGATGAAGATGTGGACTGGAAATGGGTAAGGTGGGTGGGGTTACAGCTGGTGTCACTGTAGTGGACGCACCAGACGTGCCAGGTCCACGGAGGGTCGTTTGAATCCCATCCAGCCGTGTAGAGAGATCCTGGAGACAGCGGATGATGTGGCCCTGTGCAGCCTCCTGATGTTCAAGTCGGGCTGCCAGTTCTTGCATCGGCCTGGCCGCTTGATCCTGGTCTCCGGCTGGATTCATTAGGTCAGTGCTTACTGTCACAACTGAGGGCCTGAGCTGACGGGAGGCAGCCTCAGTTGTAGGGGCTGAGATGTAACGGAACCTGGGAGGTTGTATCAGACCCCTAGACATGTAAGTAACATGTAGAATAACTGCCCGAAGGCGGGACCACGACAACCAGGATAAAAGTCAATGATGTTTATTATGACAAACTCCGTAACACAGCAGCAGTAAAAGGAAACATAAAAGTCAACAGAGGATAAATACAATTCCTGGGTACTACAGGGTGGCAAGGGCCACAGGCACTGGTAGTGTGAGACAGTTCTATAATCTTCTAGTTGGAAAGTTCTTACCAGGCCTGACTGTAGCAATGGAGAGAACCCAGGATCGTACCAGCTGATGTTCCAGGAAAGGCTGGGCTGCTGAAGGTAAAACGGCTGCTGTGGATACTGGCTGGAACCAGACTGTTGTTGGTACGGAGTGGATACTGGCTGGAACCAGTTAAATAATAAACGAACTTGAGAGCGATGAAATAATAATGAAGTTTGGAGTTTGAGAGCGGTGAAATAATAATACCGGTGGAGAGTGGTAAACTGCAAAAAAGGACACCGGCCCTTTAAGAGAAGCTGTACACTGCTGGAAGCTGGGCTGGAAGCAGGTGATTGTTTGAGAGTGGTGAAATAATAATACCGGTGGAGAGTGGTAAACTGCAGAAAAGGACACCGGCCCTTTAAGAGAAGCTGTACACTGCTGGAAGCTGGGCTGGAAGCAGGTGATTGTTGTAGCTGGAAACAGGTGAGTCCAGAATGGATCGGAGAGTCAGGCTACACCGCAGATGGAATGCTGGTGCGGGTCTCTATAGCAGAAGTCTGGAGACAGGAGCTGGAACCTGGAAGACAACCACAGGAGAGAGACAAACTGGTACTAGGTTAGACAACCAAAGCACTGACGCCTTCCTTGCTCAGGCACAGCTTACTTATACCTGCAGCAAGGAAGGGGTTGGCTAGGCAATTATGCAAATCAACAATACAGACAGCAGATTGGTGGAAATGATCAGATGACAAAATCCAAGATGGCTGCGCCCATGCAGACACTTGGAGGGAAGTTTGGTTTGTAATCCTTGTGAGAATTGAAACAGTAATGGCGACGCCGGCCACAGGAGACAGGAGACGCCAGACTGACAAGCGCACATTTAACCACGCGGGCACAGCGGAGGCCGCGGCTGATGAAATCACCACTCTGACATTCTGCATGTGGAAACTCAGGAACAGCGGGATCCGGTCCTGGAACGCTGAGCCAGCCTTAGGAGGCATCTGAAGGGTAAGAAATGGCGTCCAGATACCCGGATCGTGACACATCCTATTTAGACTTACAATCCAAATTGACTGAATCAAACCAAGCATATAAATCTGCCCCTTCGCCATCTAATAAATTAACATATACCACAGCGAAAGTTTGCTTTGATGAATATTTAAAACTTAAAAGCTAACGCTCACTTTTCACTACTAACTACAAATTCCACAAATTTGGAAACAAGACAGGACGTCTTCTTTCCAATCTACTAAGAGGCTCACAGCCACCAATGCTAGTCCACCCCCTCCGTTGTGAAGATGGCTCCTTAACAAACTCGAGTGACCAGATCACTGATGTTATGAAATCTTTCTATGAAAAAATATATTCTGACCCTCATCACGAAAATCCTCCCTTTTTATACTAATGACTCCTCCCATTCTTGGACGTTTCCCTCCCTTCCACAGTTCCCTGAGGAATTCTCACATTTATTGGAGGCCCCTATCTCCATTGACGAAGTCACGAGAGTTATTCGATGTTCCAAACCCCTAAAAGCCCCTGGTCCGGATGGCCTAACAGCGGAATTCTATAAGATTTTACTACCTAGGTTTGGGGAAAATTTGGTGGCATTTTATAATAATATAATCAGTACTCAATCTGTGCCTCTTTACTTTAACTCGGCAATCATTAAATTGCTCCCTAAACCGGGTAAGGATCTATCCCTACCAGGATCTTACAGACCAATCTCCTTACTAAATTTTGATTACAAATTGTTTATTAAGATTCTAGCCGACAGACTGAAACTGTATCTACCCCAGATTATACATCCGGACCAGACTGGCTTTATTTTAGGTAGACATTCAGTTGTTAATGTCCGAAAAATCTTGGCAATGATTCATCACTCGATCTCTCTTAATTCTGCTCCCTCTAAGATGATTGTTTCTTTTGACACCGAAAAGGCGTTCGATTTAGTAAAATTAAACTATCTTTTCTCCACTCTGCATTTATTTGGTTTCCCCCCCATTTTCATATCCATTCTACAAACACTATACCATTCCCCCCAGTCACAAATTTCCTGCAATGGCTCTCTTTCGACATCCTTTTCTATTTCCCGTGGAACAAGACAGGGTTGCCCTCTATCCCCCCTTTTATTTGCTATAGCCATAGAACCACTGGCAATTGCAATACGTAACTCAACTTCAGTTGAAGGAATTGCTATCCGTTCTAAACAACTAAAGGTATCATTATACGCAGATGACATGGTTCTTTTTCTTTCCAATCCAACTTCCTCTCTTCCAGCTGTCCTAAACCTCATTTCCTCTTTTGGATCCATTTCTGGCTATAAAGTCAACCTAGACAAATCAGTGATTCTCCCTATCCATGGCCCACCCTCGTTTTTTCAATCACTTTCTATTCTTCAGTCCTTTCATATTTCTCAATCCCCTGTTAAATATCTGGGTATACATATTTCAGCGGATTTATCGGACCTTTATAAACTTAACTTTACCCCAATCATTGCCAAGATTAAAAACTATCTAGACAATTGGATGTCTCTACCCATCTCCCTCCTAGGCAGATTAGCAGCCATAAAGAGTGTTTTATTTCCAAAAATCTTTTATGTAATGCAGATGCTGCCGATTAGACTTCTCAAGAAAGATGTTCAAATTTTAAATTCTTTCTATTCCCGCTTTCTGTGGCAAGGGAAATGAATAGCCTATTCCAAATTACGACTGCCCCGTAAACATGGAGGCCTCGGCTCTCCTGATCTAACTTTATATTCTAATGCTATATTTTTTCGATATATTAGTGATTGGTTACTCGACACTAGTTCTTACACTGATAGTCATTTAGATTCTGCGTTATTCTTGCCCTATTCTCCAAATGCACTGTTGCATTCTAAATTGTCCGTTATTCCGGCTTTCATTAAAAATAATCCCTTATTTATGGACACATATCGGTCCTGGACTATAATAAATAGGAAATTTCACGCTAATTCTGGCTATTCCCCGTACACGTCACTGTGGGGGAACCCTGCTTTCCCCCCCTCTTTATCTAATGTCTCTTTTCTTCAGTGGAAGGAGAATGGCCTGGCCTCGATAGCGAAAGTATTTGACCCTGGTGGCAACTTATTCTCGTTCTCCGACCTCCAATCCAGATTTTCTATTCCATCTCATCATTTCTATATGTATCTCCAAACACGTCATTACATTCAATCCCTACCCACTCCTTCGACCACAGATAATGCGATGTCAACATTTGCTTCTCTTCTTAAACTTATCTCCTCTGTACCGTACAAAGTTAGTTTATTGTATGAACCCCTGGCTTCCATTTCGGCCTCATCCCATTGGGAATCCTCTCTACAGAAATGGTCCATGGACGTCCCGGGTATCAACCTATTACCAAACCTACTCTCTCAATATGACACCTCTCTAAAATTTTTACAATCTTCTTATTTACAAGAAGTCCATATTAGAATGATACATAGAGAGCATATCTCCCCTGCTCAAAGGAGATATATGACAACCCTTGAAACCAGGGCCTGCATTAAATGCTCAATGTCTCATACCACATTTATTCATTGCGTGTGAGAATGTGGTAAAATAAAAAAATTCTGGAATAAATTGATCCAACTAATCAACTCCATGTTCTCTACCACCATACTCCCTGACCCTTTAGCATGTCTATGTGGAAATTTAAAAAATTGGGATTTAGGCCCAAATAAGAAATCAAAACTCTAATTGCTAATCACGATTGTTACGGTTGCAAAAAAAAAAATCATTCTTATCCATTGGACCCAACATTCTGCTCCCTCCATATCAGAAGTCAAACACAAATTGTTACAAATATTATATTATGATAGACGCACTACTATGCCTGATATTGAACATGGAGTCGAAAAATTCTATCATAAATAGGAATATTTTATTAATACATTAGACGAGCATTCGCAGAACCATATTCTTCAATTATTTGAAAACACTTCATGGAACTTACTTAAAAGACTTTCTACTGATACATGACTTTTGTCCTAGGTTGAAAATTTATTTATTTAGATTTTGTCTGACAACACTAACCTGTCAGGATAGAACACCGGACTTAGGATGACTTATTTTCCCTTTTCCCCTCTTTCCCATTCCCTCTTCCCCATTATGTGTTCGATGAACCCCCCGATTTTTGTATGGTTTTGTTTTGTTTGGTTATGTTCTCACATGTGTCCAAAATGGTTGCGACAATTCGCCATCTGTCAGATGGTTTTCTTTTACTTTGTTCTTACATGTACATTATGCCTTGACAGAATTGTATAAGGGGAAGATTTTCTCTCCTTGGCTATTGTTAGATATGATTGTACAATACTTTCTATTCTTCTGTCTTATTACTGGATTTTCTGTATGTTCTTTGTGGCTCATTTATTGCAATAATTTGAATTGTCCAATATTCTTTTGAAAATTCAATAAAATATATTGTAAAAAAATATATATATATACAGGGTGGTGGTAAGGGGGATCATAAAATACTTAGAGGGTGGGGGATCATACATAAGGGGTGGGGGATCATTAAATATATTACATATGGGTTTATGTGATGAGTTGCTGAGAGGGGGAAAGACACATCACTTTATATATATATATATATATATATATATGTATGTATATATATATATATATATATATATATATATCTGACATACACATGTAGAACAGACACAATGAGCACAGCCAGGGGTGTGGTGCTGACATGAGAAGGTCCCCCTGTCTTAAGTGCCCCAGACCCTGGGCCCCCCGAAGGCTTAATCTTGCTCTGCCGGCACTAGTGTATTTTACTAAATTATATGATTTCAATTACCTGATTCTCTAGCTCACTGATTGCTTTTTTTGAGCTTTTTAGCTAAATATTTGGGGGCTAAGTATACCCCCATTGGAGGCAGCTGGAGACAAAGGTGTGTGTTTTACTATCTGCATTATTATCAGGAGAGGCACTCAATATCGCGGCTGTCGGGATCCCAGCGCTCTGCATACCGGTGCCAGGATCCCAACCGCCGGGATACTGACAACTATTCTCCCTCTTGGGGTACCCACGACACCCTTGGAGGGAGAATAAATAGCACTCCCGCAAGGGGCTCTTTTGCGGTCGCACCGCTGCCGGCATTCCGGCAGTCGGGATGCCGAGCGCCAGTATATCGGAGTACACTCTTACCAGCACCATGTTTTTCCTTTTTCTTTTACTGCTTGTTAAATAATACATTGTTTTTATTAATATAAAACCAGGTAAATGTTCACATACTGATCTGAATACAGCATTGACGTACTAATTATATTCCAGTAAACAGAATTTTGTTTTTAAAATACATAATAAATAATGTGGATTGATCACAACATTTGTAATGTAAAGCAACATGGACCAGCACTAATAAAAATCAATATTAACCACCAATATATTAGTGATGTGCACCGGAAATTTTTCGGGTTTTGTGTTTTGGTTTTGGATTCGGTTCCGCGGCCGTGTTTTGGATTCGGACGCATTTTGGCAAAACCTCCCTGAAATTTTTTTGTCGGATTCGGTGTGTTTTGGATTCGGGTGTTTTTTACAAAAAACCCTCAAAAACAGCTTAGATCATTTTGATCCCATAGTATTATTAACCTCAATAACCATAATTTCCACTCATTTTCAGTCTATTCTGAACACCTCACACCTCACAATATTATTTTTAGTCCTAAAATTTGCACCGAGGTCGCTGGATGGCTAAGCTAAGCGACACAAGTGGCCGACACAAACACCTGGCCCATCTAGGACTGGCACTGCAGTGTCAGGCAGGATGGCACTTCAAAAAAAATGTCCCCAAACAGCACATGATGCAAAGAAAAAAAGAGGCACACCAAGGTCGCTGTGTGACTAAGCTAAGCGACCCAAGTGGCAGACACAAACACCTGGCCCATCTAGGAGTGGCACTGCAGTGTCAGGCAGGATGGCACTTCAAAAAAATAGTCCCCAAACAGCACATGAGGCAAAGAAAAAAAGAGGCGCAATGAGGTAGCTGTGTGACTAAGCTAAGCAACCCAAGTGGCCGTCACAAAGACCCAAGTGGCTGACACAAACACCTGGCCCATCTAGGAGTGGCACTGCAGTGTCAGACAGGATGACACTTCAAAAAAATAGTCCCCAAACAGCACATGATGCAAAGAAAAACAGAGGCGCAATGAGGTAGCTGTGTGACTAAGCTAAGCGACCCAAGTGGCCGACATAAACACCTGGCCCATCTAGGAGTGGCACTGCAGTGTCAGGCAGGATGGCACTTCAAAAAAATAGTCCCCAAACAGAACATGATGCAAAGAAAAAAAGAGGCGCACCAAGGTCGCTGTGTGACTAAGCTAAGCGACACAAGTGGCCGACACAAACACCTGGCCCATCTAGGAGTGGCACTGCAGTTTTCTAGCGAGAGGATGAGTGCTTCCATCCTCATGTGAAGCTGAACCACTAGCCATGAACATAGGCCAGGGCCTCAGCCGTTCCTTGCCACTCCGTGACGTAAATGGCATATTGGCAAGTTTACGCTTCTCCTCAGACGCTTTTCATTTTGATTTTTGGGTCATTTTACTGAACTTTTGTTTTTTGGATTTTACATGCTCTCTACTATGACATTGGGCATCGGCCTTGGCAGACGACGTTGATGGCATTTCATCGTCTCGGCCATGACTAGTGGCAGCAGCTTCAGCACGAGGTGGAAGTGGATCTTGATCTTTCCCTATTTTATCCTCCACATTTTTGTTATCCATTTTTTAATGTGTGGAATTATATGCCAGTATCAATAGCAATGGCCTACTACTATATATACTGCGCACAACTGAAATGCACCACAGGTATGGATGGATAGTATACTTGACGACACAGAGGTAGGTAGAGCAGTGGCCTTCCGTACCGTACTGCTATATATACTGGTGGTCACTGTCAGCAAATTGCAAAACTAAAATGCACCACAGGTATAGAATCTAGATGGATAGTATACTTGACGACACAGAGGTAGGTAGAGCAGTGGCCTTCCGTACAGTACTGCTATATATACTGGTGGTCACTGTCAGCAAACTGCAAAACTAAAATGCACCACAGGTATAGAATCTAGATGGATAGTATACTTGATGACACAGAGGTAGGTAGAGCAGTGGCCTTCCGTACCATACTGCTATATATACTGGTGGTCACTGGTCAGCAAAACTCTGCACTGTACTCCTCCTATATAATATACTGGTGGTCCCCAGTCCCCACAATAAAGCAGTGTGAGCACAGATATGGAGTGTTTTTCAGGCAGACAACGTATACTGGTGGTCACTGGTCAGCAAAACTCTGCACTGTACTCCTCCTATATAATACAGCTGCTCCCCAGTCCCCACAATTAAGCAGTGTGAGCACAGATATATGCAGCACACTGAGCACAGATATGGAGTGTTTTTCAGGCAGACAACGTATACTGGTGGTCACTGGTCAGCAAAACTCTGCACTGTACTCCTCCTATATAATACAGCTGCTCCCCAGTCCCCACAATTAAGCAGTGTGAGCACAGATATATGCAGCACACTGAGCACAGATATGGAGTGTTTTTCAGGCAGACAACGTATACTGGTGGTCACTGGTCAGCAAAACTCTGCACTGTACTCCTCCTATGTAATACAGCTGCTCCCCAGTCCCCACAATTAAGCAATAAGCACTGCAGCACAAATTTTATTAATAAACGGAGAGGACGCCAGCCACGTCCTCTCCCTAACATTTCCAATGTACGAGTGAAAATGGCGGCGACGCGCGGCTGCTTATATAGAATCCGAATCTCGCGAGAATCCGACAGCGGGATGATGACGTTCGGGCGCGCTCGGATTAACCGAGCCATACGGGAGAATCCGAGTATGCCTCGGACCCGTGTAAAATGGGTGAAGTTCGGGGGGGTTCGGTTTCCGAGGAACCGAACCCACTCATCACTACAATATATCAGAATTAATAATTAAGACACAAATATATCATAAAATTGATAATTGATATACAGGTTGAGTATCCCTTATCCAAAATGCTTGGGACCAGAGGTATTTTGGATATCGGATTTTTCCGTATTTTGGAATAATTGCATACCATAATGAGATATCATGGTGATGGGACCTAAATCTAAGCACAGAATGCATTTATGTTACATATATACCTTATACACACAGCCTGAAGGTAATTTTAGCCAATATTTTTTATAACTTTGGCCCTCATTCCGAGTTGTTCGCTCTGTAATTTTCTTTGCATCACAGCGATTTTCCGCTAATTGCGCATGCGCAATGTTCGCACTGCGACTGCGCCAAGTAAATTTGCTAAGAAGTTTGGTATTTTACTCACGGCATTACGAGGTTTTTTCTTCGTTCTGGTGATCGGAGTGTGATTGACAGGAAGTGGGTGTTTCTGGGCGGAAACTGGCCGTTTTATGGGAGTGTGTGAAAAAACGCTGCCGTTTCTGGTAGAGATGAGCGGGTTCGGTTTCTTTGAATCCGAACCCGCACGAACTTCACTTTTTTTTTCACGGGTCCGAGCGACTCGGATCTTCCCGCCTTGCTCGGTTAACCCGAGCGCGCCCGAACGTCATCATGACGCTGTCGGATTCTCGCGAGACTCGGATTCTATATAAGGAGCCGCGCGTCGCCGCCATTTTCACACGTGCATTGAGATTGATAGGGAGAGGACGTGGCTGGCGTCCTCTCCATTTAGATTAGATTTAGAAGAGAGAGAGAGAGAGAGATTGCTGTGATACTGTAGATTAGAAGAGAGTGCAGACAGAGTTTAGTGACTGACGACCACAGTGACCAGTGACCACCAGAGACAGTGCAGTTGTTTGTTTTATTTAATATATCCGTTCTCTGCCTGAAAAAAACGATACACAGTCACACAGTGACTCAGTCTGTGTGCACTGCTCAGCCCAGTGTGCTGCACATCAATGTATTGTATATAAAGCTTATAATTGTGGGGGAGACTGGGGAGCACTGCAGGTTGTTATAGCAGGAGCCAGGAGTACATGATAAATAATATTATATTAAAATTAAACAGTGCACACTTTTGCTGCAGGAGTGCCACTGCCAGTGTGACTAGTGGTGACCAGTGCCTGACCACCAGTATATTAGTAGTATTGTATACTATCTCTTTATCAACCAGTCTATATTAGCAGCAGACACAGTACAGTGCGGTAGTTCACGGCTGTGGCTACCTCTGTGTCGGCACTCGGCAGGCAGTCCGTCCATCCATAATTGTATTATAATATATACCACCTAACCGTGGTTTTTTTTTTCATTCTTTATACCGTCGTCATACTAGTTGTTGTTACGAGTATACTACTATCTCTTTATCAACCAGTGTACAGTGCGGTAGTTCACGGCTGTGGCTACCTCTGTGTCGGCACTCGGCAGGCAGTCCGTCCAACCATAATTGTATTATATACCACCTAACCGTGGTTTTTTTTTCATTCTTTATACCGTCGTCATACTAGTTGTTACGAGTATACTACTATCTCTTTATCAACCAGTGTACAGTGCGGTAGTTCACGGCTGTGGCTACCTCTGTGTCGGCACTCGGCAGGCAGTCCGTCCATCCATAATTGTATTATAATATATACCACCTAACCGTGGTTTTTTTTTCATTCTTTATACCGTCGTCATACTAGTTGTTACGAGTATACTACTATCTCTTTATCCTCAGTGTACAGTGCGGTAGTTCACGGCTGTGGCTACCTCTGTGTCGGCACTCGGCAGGCAGTCCGTCCAACCATAATTGTATTATAATATATACCACCTAACCGTGGTTTTTTTTTCATTCTTTATACCGTCGTCATACTAGTTGTTACGAGTATACTACTATCTCTTTATCAACCAGTGTACAGTGCGGTAGTTCACGGCTGTGGCTACCTCTGTGTCGGCACTCGGCAGGCAGTCCGTCCAACCATAATTGTATTATATACCACCTAACCGTGGTTTTTTTTTCATTCTTTATACCGTCGTCATACTAGTTGTTACGAGTATACTACTATCTCTTTATCAACCAGTGTACAGTGCGGTAGTTCACGGCTGTGGCTACCTCTGTGTCGGCACTCGGCAGGCAGTCCGTCCAACCATAATTGTATTATAATATATACCACCTAACCGTGGTTTTTTTTTCATTCTTTATACCGTCGTCATACTAGTTGTTACGAGTATACTACTATCTCTTTATCAACCAGTGTACAGTGCGGTAGTTCACGGCTGTGGCTACCTCTGTGTCGGCACTCGGCAGGCAGTCCGTCCATCCATAATTGTATTATAATATATACCACCTAACCGTGGTTTTTTTTTCATTCTTTATACCGTCGTCATACTAGTTGTTACGAGTATACTACTATCTCTTTATCAACCAGTGTACAGTGCGGTAGTTCACGGCTGTGGCTACCTCTGTGTCGGCACTCGGCAGGCAGTCCGTCCAACCATAATTGTATTATATACCACCTAACCGTGGTTTTTTTTTCATTCTTTATACCGTCGTCATACTAGTTGTTACGAGTATACTACTATCTCTTTATCAACCAGTGTACAGTGCGGTAGTTCACGGCTGTGGCTACCTCTGTGTCGGCACTCGGCAGGCAGTCCGTCCAACCATAATTGTATTATAATATATACCACCTAACCGTGGTTTTTTTATACCACCTAACCGTGGCAGTCCGTCCATAATTGTATACTAGTATCCAATCCATCCATCTCCATTGTTTACCTGAGGTGCCTTTTAGTTCTGCCTATAAAATATGGAGAACAAAAAAGTTGAGGTTCCAAATTTAGGGAAAGATCAAGATCCACTTCCACCTCGTGCTGAAGCTGCTGCCACTAGTCATGGCCGAGACGATGAAATGCCAGCAACGTCGTCTGCCAAGGCCGATGCCCAATGTCATAGTACAGAGCATGTCAAATCCAAAACACCAAATATCAGAAAAAAAAGGACTCCAAAACCTAAAATAAAATTGTCGGAGGAGAAGCGTAAACTTGCCAATATGCCATTTACCACACGGAGTGGCAAGGAACGGCTGAGGCCCTGGCCTATGTTCATGGCTAGTGGTTCAGCTTCACATGAGGATGGAAGCACTCAGCCTCTCGCTAGAAAACTGAAAAGACTCAAGCTGGCAAAAGCACCGCAAAGAACTGTGCGTTCTTTGAAATCCCAAATCCACAAGGAGAGTCCAATTGTGTCGTTTGCGATGCCTGACCTTCCCAACACTGGACGTGAAGAGCATGCGCCTTCCACTATTTGCATGCCCCCTGCAAGTGCTGGAAGGAGCACCCGCAGTCCAGTTCCTGATAGTCAGATTGAAGATGTCAGTGTTGAAGTACACCAGGATGAGGAGGATATGGGTGTTGCTGGCGCTGGGGAGGAAATTGACCAGGAGGATTCTGATGGTGAGGTGGTTTGTTTAAGTCAGGCACCTGGGGAGACACCTGTTGTCCGTGGGAGGAATATGGCCGTTGACATGCCAGGTGAAAATACCAAAAAAATCAGCTCTTCGGTGTGGAGGTATTTCACCAGAAATGCGGACAACAGGTGTCAAGCCGTGTGTTCCCTTTGTCAAGCTGTAATAAGTAGGGGTAAGGACGTTAACCACCTCGGAACATCCTCCCTTATACGTCACCTGCAGCGCATTCATAATAAGTCAGTGACAAGTTCAAAAACTTTGGGTGACAGCGGAAGCAGTCCACTGACCAGTAAATCCCTTCCTCTTGTAACCAAGCTCACGCAAACCACCCCACCATCTCCCTCAGTGTCAATTTCCTCCTTCCCCAGGAATGCCAATAGTCCTGCAGGCCATGTCACTGGCAAGTCTGACGAGTCCTCTCCTGCCTGGGATTCCTCCGATGCATCCTTGCGTGTAACGCCTACTGCTGCTGGCGCTGCTGTTGTTGCCGCTGGGAGTCGATGGTCATCCCAGAGGGGAAGTCGTAAGCCCACTTGTACTACTTCCAGTAAGCAATTGACTGTTCAACAGTCCTTTGCGAGGAAGATGAAATATCACAGCAGTCATCCTACTGCAAAGCGGATAACTGAGTCCTTGACAACTATGTTGGTGTTAGACGTGCGTCCGGTATCCGCCGTTAGTTCACAGGGAACTAGACAATTTATTGAGGCAGTGTGCCCCCGTTACCAAATACCATCTAGGTTCCACTTCTCTAGGCAGGCGATACCGAGAATGTACACGGACGTCAGAAAAAGACTCACCAGTGTCCTAAAAAATGCAGTTGTACCCAATGTCCACTTAACCACGGACATGTGGACAAGTGGAGCAGGGCAGGGTCAGGACTATATGACTGTGACAGCCCACTGGGTAGATGTATGGACTCCCGCCGCAAGAACAGCAGCGGCGGCACCAGTAGCAGCATCTCGCAAACGCCAACTCTTTCCTAGGCAGGCTACGCTTTGTATCACCGCTTTCCAGAATACGCACACAGCTGAAAACCTCTTACGGCAACTGAGGAAGATCATCGCGGAATGGCTTACCCCAATTGGACTCTCCTGTGGATTTGTGGCATCGGACAACGCCAGCAATATTGTGTGTGCATTAAATATGGGCAAATTCCAGCACGTCCCATGTTTTGCACATACCTTGAATTTGGTGGTGCAGAATTTTTTAAAAAACGACAGGGGCGTGCAAGAGATGCTGTCGGTGGCCAGAAAAATTGCGGGACACTTTCGGCGTACAGGCACCACGTACAGAAGACTGGAGCACCACCAAAAACTACTGAACCTGCCCTGCCATCATCTGAAGCAAGAAGTGGTAACGAGGTGGAATTCAACCCTCTATATGCTTCAGAGGTTGGAGGAGCAGCAAAAGGCCATTCAAGCCTATACAATTGAGCACGATATAGGAGATGGAATGCACCTGTCTCAAGTGCAGTGGAGAATGATTTCAACGTTGTGCAAGGTTCTGATGCCCTTTGAACTTGCCACACGTGAAGTCAGTTCAGACACTGCCAGCCTGAGTCAGGTCATTCCCCTCATCAGGCTTTTGCAGAAGAAGCTGGAGGCATTGAAGAAGGAGCTAACACGGAGCGATTCCGCTAGGCATGTGGGACTTGTGGATGCAGCCCTTAATTCGCTTAACAAGGATTCACGGGTGGTCAATCTGTTGAAATCAGAGCACTACATTTTGGCCACCGTGCTCGATCCTAGATTTAAAGCCTACCTTGGATCTCTCTTTCCGGCAGACACAGGTCTGCTGGGGTTGAAAGACCTGCTGGTGACAAAATTGTCAAGTCAAGCGGAACGCGACCTGTCAACATCTCCTCCTTCACATTCTCCCGCAACTGGGGGTGCGAGGAAAAGGCTCAGAATTCCGAGCCCACCCGCTGGCGGTGATGCAGGGCAGTCTGGAGCGACTGCTGATGCTGACATCTGGTCCGGACTGAAGGACCTGACAACGATTACGGACATGTCGTCTACTGTCACTGCATATGATTCTCTCAACATTGATAGAATGGTGGAGGATTATATGAGTGACCGCATCCAAGTAGGCACGTCACACAGTCCGTACTTATACTGGCAGGAAAAAGAGGCAATTTGGAGGCCCTTGCACAAACTGGCTTTATTCTACCTAAGTTGCCCTCCCACAAGTGTGTACTCCGAAAGAGTGTTTAGTGCCGCCGCTCACCTTGTCAGCAATCGGCGTACGAGGTTACATCCAGAAAATGTGGAGAAGATGATGTTCATTAAAATGAATTATAATCAATTCCTCCGCGGAGACATTGACCAGCAGCAATTGCCTCCACAAAGTACACAGGGAGCTGAGATGGTGGATTCCAGTGGGGACGAATTGATAATCTGTGAGGAGGGGGATGTACACGGTGATATATCGGAGGGTGAAGATGAGGTGGACATCTTGCCTCTGTAGAGCCAGTTTGTGCAAGGAGAGATTAATTGCTTCTTTTTTGGGGGGGGTCCAAACCAACCCGTCATATCAGTCACAGTCGTGTGGCAGACCCTGTCACTGAAATGATGGGTTGGTTAAAGTGTGCATGTCCTGTTTTGTTTATACAACATAAGGGTGGGTGGGAGGGCCCAAGGATAATTCCATCTTGCACCTCTTTTTTCTTTTCTTTTTCTTTGCATCATGTGCTGATTGGGGAGGGTTTTTTGGAAGGGACATCCTGCGTGACACTGCAGTGCCACTCCTAGATGGGCCCGGTGTTTGTGTCGGCCACTAGGGTCGCTAATCTTACTCACACAGCTACCTCATTGCGCCTCTTTTTTTCTTTGCGTCATGTGCTGTTTGGGGAGGGTTTTTTGGAAGGGACATCCTGCGTGACACTGCAGTGCCACTCCTAGATGTGCCCGGTGTTTGTGTCGGCCACTAGGGTCGCTAATCTTACTCACACAGCTACCTCATTGCGCCTCTTTTTTTCTTTGCGTCATGTGCTGTTTGGGGAGGGTTTTTTGGAAGGGACATCCTGCGTGACACTGCAGTGCCACTCCTAGATGTGCCCGGTGTTTGTGTCGGCCACTAGGGTCGCTAATCTTACTCACACAGTCAGCTACCTCATTGCGCCTCTTTTTTTCTTTGCGTCATGTGCTGTTTGGGGAGGGTTTTTTGGAAGGGCCATCCTGCGTGACACTGCAGTGCCACTCCTAGATGGGCCCGGTGTTTGTGTCGGCCACTAGGGTCGCTAATCTTACTCACACAGCTACCTCATTGCGCCTCTTTTTTTCTTTGCGTCATGTGCTGTTTGGGGAGGGTTTTTTGGAAGGGACATCCTGCGTGACACTGCAGTGCCACTCCTAGATGGGCCCGGTGTTTGTGTCGGCCACTAGGGTCGCTTATCTTACTCACACAGCGACCTCGGTGCAAATTTTAGGACTAAAAATAATATTGTGAGGTGTGAGGTATTCAGAATAGACTGAAAATGAGTGTAAATTATGGTTTTTGAGGTTAATAATACTTTGGGATCAAAATGACCCCCAAATTCTATGATTTAAGCTGTTTTTTTAGTGTTTTTGGAAAAAAACACCCGAATCCAAAACACACCCGAATCCGACAAAAATAATTCGGTGAGGTTTTGCCAAAACGCGTTCGAACCCAAAACACGGCCGCGGAACCGAACCCAAAACCAAAACACAAAACCCGAAAAATTTCAGGCGCTCATCTCTAGTTTCTGGGAAAAACGCGGGAGTGGCTGAAGAAACGGGGGAGTGTCTGGGCGAACGCTGGGTGTGTTTGTGACGTCAAACCAGGAACGACAAGCACTGAACTGAACGCACTGGAAGAGTAAGTCTCGAGCTACTCAGAAACTGCACAGAAAAATCTTTTCGCAATATTGCGAATACTTCATTCGCAATTCTGCTAAGCTAAGATACACTCCCAGCGGGCGGCGGCTTAGCGTGTGTACTGCTGCGAAAAGCGGCTAGCGAGCGAACAACTCTGAATGAGGGCCTTTGTGCATTAAACAAAGTGTGTCTACATTCACACAATTCATTTATGTTTCATATACACCTTATACACACAGCCTGAAGGTCATTTAATACAATATTTTTAATAACTTTGTGTATTAAATAAAGTTTGTGTACATTGAGCCATCAAAAAACAAAGGTTTCACTATATCACTCTCACTTAAAAAAGTCTGTATTTCGGAATATTCCGTATTTCGGAATATTTGGATATGGGATACTCAACCTGTATATTGTAATTAATATCTAAAAAACAATATACTGTCTACTATGAAGAAATTTCTCCTTTTATAAATCAATATAAAACCTCATTGTATGCATACACAACAATAATCCTTTAATAAAAAAATATACTGTACATCTCACGCTTAATAAGTTAAATAAATATATAATAGTTCCAATTTAAGTTTAATGTGGTAATAGATGTAAGTGCTGCACACTCATTCATTACTAATGAAACAGTCTGTTTCAGTACAGGTCCCATAGTAGATGTGTATTGCATGAGCTCAATGCAGTTTTAGAAAGGATGCATTATAAGTGCTTCAGTCTGCATTCCAGCTGTGTGTAGCAAAACACCCCGCAAGGCACAGTACTTGACGTTACCACTGCAGTACTGTTCTCCACTAAAAACAGGTGAGAACTGTGCCACTGTGCTAACGGCAAGCATTGTGAACAGAATCAAGACACATACATGGTAGGATTTCCATACATAAAGCAACATAAAATTAATACTTAATGCGATATGCAACCATAGGAAAGACTTATTTGTGCCTGAAACAAAAATAGAAGACTTATACAAGTCAAATGGCTGGATTTTGTGATATAGAAATTATTCAACTCTAATTGATATAAATGTGAAACTTGACCTCTGGCAGAGAAAGGGTTGAGATACCTGAAAGATACCAGGAATAATGAGAAGCAGCTACTATACTGGTTGACTCTTTGTCTCAAACAGAATAGATAAATAAAAAAAAATCAATAAAAATATAATATGACAGTAAAATCAATGAAAATAAATCAAAACTAAAATTAAGAGAATGAGGGAGTTATTTAAAAGAAAAGGTGAATGATGTAACACACAGTATAGATATAATACAAATGGTATTCCCTCAAACATGAAGTGGCGGCCACCCATAGGAGTTCCCTCAGTAGATATCTGGCTAGAACTTATTTATAGGAAACATGACTTAGAACTATAATACAGTTTTTATAAACTGTGTTTGACTTAAGATGGCCATACACCTAATGATTTATTGTCTGATCTGGATGGTTGGAATGAAAATCTGGTAATTATTGAGCGCAAATGACAATTGATCATTTGCTCCCAAACACTGGAAAACAGACAAAAATTGTCAATTGTAATTTGCTCCCATACATTACCAGGTTTTAATTCCAACCAGCTAGATCAGACAATAAATGTTTAGGTGTATGGCCATCTTAAGTAATATTCCAAAATCTGCTTCAGTATTTCTTGTGCGCCTTGAGTTCCACTGGTTTAAAGAGCAAGATTGCTGCATTTACATAGACAGACAAGAAGAATGGTTTGAAGAATGATTGTTCTTTTCAAAGAATATAGATGGCAAAACAGCACAGGTCATTCTGAAGTAGCAGTGCAATAGTTAGGTTTATTTTTGCAGAGTAAAAATGATGGAAATGAGGTGAAGGGGTGTAAAGAGAGCAGTTTAGGCACAATACTTGTAGTGTCGTGTTATCCACTTTGCAAGAGGACTTGGTCTAAAAATCTCCTCTCTGGAAGAAGCCTATAGTGGAGATACAGGTGGCCGGTGATGGGGGCATGATCGGATTATTCGCGTCAATAGGCCCCATCTGCTCTTGAGAAAATGCTGTGAATCATGCATATATGTATAGGGTGCAGCCAAAATGTTGTGATTAGCATAGAATGACAACACTAGGCCCCCTACCCCCCTCTTCACAGACCGTGATTCCAGGTATTATTTTCCCCATCCTGCCCACTTCACTATTATGTGAATGGGGTGTGGGAGAAGTTCCCACTCTTACATAGGGTTCAAAGGACTACGCTAACAATAGGGAGTCTCCCGAGGGTTACTTGAGAGTAGGAACAGTACGTCTGTCTCAGAGCTGGTGGAGGCAGGGTCAATGCTACCACTTGGTGAAACTAGGTGGTTGTAAGGGCACCAAGAGGAGGGGGAGCTGGTACTAAATTCATGGGTCTGTTGGAGTGCCTGAGCCGCTGTTGAGGGGAACAAATGCCCCCCTTTGCAATACACAGCATTGCTTAGGTGTTTTACATTGATATTTTTTTCAAAGGGGGCGTGGCCCACACAGGGGCATCTAGATGGTGGAGGAGAGAGGATACTAAATAGCTGGGTCTATTGGAGAGGTCGGCAGTGGCCTGGGACAGCTGTTTAGGGAGACAAATGTCCCCTTCTGCAGCACTCATTGCCATGCATAGTATTTTCCATTTTTTCTGCAGGGGGTGTGACCACGCCTCTTTGGTTTGAACATTCCCTTTTCAGTATCTGTGCCCCGTGGCCGCCTCAATGGCCATGGCCATGTATCTCAGATTTAGCCATGCCCCCTCCTTTACGTGGGTCCTGTCACTGTTTAAACTGCTCTGGGTGGTTGCCTAAGGGGCCAGTGTTTAAGGGTTCCGAAACACTGCAGGAGTGATGCAATATCACTCATTCAATACCTGTGGCAATCTCTCACTATGCACCTTAGTAGCTGCTCATTACTGCATGTTGGCTATGGGCTGGCAGTACAGATCTGGGATATGAAGCAGAGTATTACATGTGGGGGGAATGAGTTGTTTCTAACATGGTCCTAAATTGGTAGACATTTGGATGTCAATATAATGTTTTTATTTTGCATAGACCTCCTCTTGGCATTTTTCTACTTCTATACATAATACACCTATACATAGCATAGATGTAGTTAATATCCCGGCGGTCAGAATACTGAAGCTGGGATCCTGATCGCAGAGAATGCCGACAGCTGCGCTAGGGCTGTTCCCACTTGTGGGTGACCACGACACCCACAGAGTGGGAATAGAACCACGAGCCACTGAGCCCTCAGTGTAATGAGCGCAGTGAGCACGCAAGGGGCTTTCTAGCTCTCTCCCGGCTGACAGTATTCTGATAGCCAGGATCCCGGAGTCGGTATACTAACCCCCGGGAACCTGTCCGCTGGCATTCTATCCCCAACCCATAATAGATACATCTTGTGGATGCATCTCTGAAAACAGACAACAGAAATGCTCCTTGATGAGCAGACCATCAAGGTTTATGGCTGCAAACCAAAGGATATAGCAGTGCACAACCATTGCACATAACTGGCCCAAGTGTGTAATAATAATGGGTTTGATTCTGAATCAGGTGCAAGTGCAAATGTGGAGGGTTCTTGTAGAATTCAGCTTACTGTGCATGGGACAAAGAAATAAATCAGCAACTAAGCATGTGTCAAATCAGACTCAAGCACACGTACATACTTTCGCAAGGAATAATGGTGTGCGCGGTGCACACGGGCCTCTGGGTCCAGAGGGTGCCCTCACCGCACACACGGCACCCATTTCTTCTATACTCACCTTTCAAGCATCCATCGGTGACTCCTCTCCTGTAGCTGTCACAGCCGCTGCTAGTGCACTGAGCACTAGAGACTCTGGCACAGTACCAGAGTCTACAGCGCATGCACAGTAATCCAAAAAAATGGTGCGCGGCCATTTTTTCTGAGTCCTGCGCATGTGCTGTAGAGTCTGGCACTGTGCCAGAGTCTCAGTGCCGAGAGCGCTAACAGCGGCGGTGACGGCTACAGGAGAGGAGGGGACCCACACACACAGAGATTGCACACGGGTTCCCTCCTCTCTAGAAATGCCTTTGTTACTGCGGATGTAACAACAGATAGTCTTTCACATATATTTGCACAGATTTTTAGCATAAGATTCATTGAAGTGAAGGTATGTGTATGTGCCACAATTTACTTATTACAAACAATAGAAAATGGAGAAAATATTTACTATTTTCAGTTTTGTACAACTAATTATTTTTTGGGCACCACATGAGCTAGTAATCATTTTATGGTACATAAAAAATATAAATAGACTAATGTACCATAAAAAAAGAAATGTTATACCTCTGGGTTATTGAGCATGGGTCACAGCTTCGATACCCCTTTCACACTGCACCTTTGTCCTGCGTTATTCCTGGGTTGACCCCTTCACATTGAGTTCGTGTCTGCCCTGCAGGCCACAGTAGACACTAACTTGAGACTGGCCTTCAGATACACAGCCAATCAGCAGCTTTGAAAAGGTAACCTGGCTTGAATAACCCAGGCCACACCTTTCATACCACAAGCTACCCAAGTCGGTCTCGAGAATAAATCTGGTAGCAACCAATCTCCAGAACCCAGGTAGATACTTTCACACAGAGAAAAGACCCTGGCTGACCCGGCACTATCTCTAGTCCAATCTCTATCTGAAAGGGGTACAAATGAGGGCTTGCAAATGAAAATTGTATACTGTAACTGGCTCATCTTCAGAGAAAACACACACCAATGGTGGAAAATAGAAAATCCATTAGAATGTAACTCAAACCTATGTTTTTTTAAAATAGTAATATTAGTCTCTAAAAGGCATACATCACCAAGCGATGCAGTTACATGACCGGTGGTCAGGAGACTGCCGGTCACAATACCGACGCGGGGATCCCGGCATCTTAAAATCCAGATGGTCGGCATGCCAACCAACAGAGACTGTTCCCACGACACCCATAGAGAGGGAATATAACCTGTGGCGAACACAGCTCACCACTGAGCCCGCATTGTGGCAAGCGCTGCGGGCCCGCAAGGAGCTTCGCTCCGCTCGCACCCCCCACCCAGCCGGGCATCTGCAAGTCGGGATTCCGGCATCGGTATGGTGACCGGTGGTCTCCTGACCGCTGCTCACGCATACTCAACCCCATCACCAATGCTGAACAAATTAAAATAAAGCTAATATTCAAGTCTGAAATTAAGTTTCCAATGGATAATTAAATTTCACACACAACAATCACTATCCTCTTATCAAAATCAAAAAATGTACATTCATTCTTCAAAATTAAACCTAAGATTCATTGGCATGCCAAGATAAACAATGCAAATTAATTCATGCAAATTTCTTAAATTACTGAAAATAGGCTAATGCTCTGCCATTATCATTTCAATTCTGCTAAAAAAGGATATTTTAGATGACTTTACTATAAATCTAAAGTAAACATTAAAGCTAATATTTTATATAAATCTGTAAAATAATATCTATAATGTCTTTTAAACTGACATGCACAAACAATGGGGTAGATGTATTAACCTGGAGAAGGCATAAGGAAGTGATAAACCAGTGATCTGTGCAAGGTGATAAACGCACCAGCCAATCAGGTCCAATATGTAAATTAACAGTTAGAAGCTGATTGGCTGGTGTGTTTATCACCTTGCACATATCACTGGTTAATCACTTCCTTATGCCGTCTCCAGGCTTCATACATCTGCCCCAAACCAAGGAAACAATTTCGACGCTATTGCTACCTAGAATTATTAAAAGAATAAAACAGGCGCTTGCTAATAACTTCATAATGAACCAGTGCAGTGCACTTGTAAATAGAGATGAGCGGGTTCGGTTTTACTCGGATTTACTTGAATCTCCTTATTGGCTCTCGGATGTCACGTGTTTTGGTTAGCCAATAAGAAAAATCCAGAAAATCTGATTTTGCGATAATTCTGGCGTTAAGAACCTAGTAAATCCGAACCTGCTCATCTCTACTTGTAAGTACGTCACCTCTATGGAAAGGTCACATTATAAAGAAAATCTATAAAACCAAAGGCATTTAAAAGTACTATTAACAGTGTCTGTACCTTTATGCAGCAACATTTCTGTCTTGCTTCAGTTTCTGCTGTATTTCATTGTTGTGAAACATTTATTTATTATATTAATTTGCTAACACTTGATTTGATTGACATGGGCAATTTGTTAGTGGGCAGAAGTTTATATTAAATCCCTGTTTGATGAATTGTAGATAGATAAAGGGAACCACAACTCAGTATACAATGGGACCACTGTACATGATAGCAATGTAAGGCTAATCCAAATTAAATGCTTAGAATGGAAAAGTAATGGGATAAACAAAAGGTGCTATACCTGTCCTGAGGTCATGTGATGGAAATCTGAGCAGCATGACTCCATGGATTTGAGCTCCAATCAATATACTGGAACAATGCCAAGTAAAACCTATCAAAGTGAAAATCACTTTGTGATAGATTAATATACCTCTTGAAAGGACAATATCAACAAGAGCAGGATCTGGAATATCACAAACCCCACTCTTTAGACATGGCAGGTCAGTGCTGTCACAAATCTCTACTACTGCATGTGGACATCAAAGCAGGTGGGAGAAGCTTGAGTAGCCAGGTAAAGCAACCAGGAACAGATGATGAAAGGAGCCAAACAAAGCGAGATCCGGTCTGAAGATCGACACTGTCTAGGTCGACAATGTTTAGGTCGATCACTATAGGTCGACAGTCACTAGGTCGACAGGGTTGACAGGGTTTCTAGGTCAACATGTGCTAGGTCGACAGGTCAAAAGGTCGACATGAGTTTTTCAATTTTTTTTACTTTTTTTGAACTTTTTCATACTTAACGATTTACGTGGACTACGATTGGAATGGTAATCTGTGTCGAGCGAATCGGTAGTGGAGCGAGGCACCTTGCCCGAAGAATGGCGAGTGAAGCGATCCATGTGAGGGGACATGGTGCACTAATTGGGGTTCCTGGTCACTCTACGAAGAAAACGACACAAAAACCCCCTCATGTTGACCTTTTGACCTGTCGACCTAGCACATGTTGATCTAGAAACCCTGTTGACCTTCCAACCCTGTCGACCTAGTGACTGTCGACCTATAGTGGTTGACCTAAACATTGTCGACCTAGACACTGTCGATCTAATGATCCGCACCCAACAAAGCCAGGCTGAGACAGCTGAGCAGGAAGAGGCAGGAGGCATGAGCTGCCAAGAGGAGCCACAAGAATAGCCACCATTCAGTGTGGTGTAACACTGGCTGATGGTTAGTTACAGTAGTTGGCTATGTGATGAAGCTGGGGGCAGCTGATAAAATGAGGTGCTTAATCTCTAGAATCATTATAAAGACCATACTGAATAAAGTGTTAAGAACATCATATGTGTGATTGACAGACAACTGTGATAATGACCATTAACTTGCACTAACATTCAAACTCCCTTATTATGAGCTAGTTATTATTACCACTAAAACAATAAGTAACTACTGTATACTGTCAACTTACATACAGTATACTGACACTGTCCATACTGAGTATACAGTGGTCTGACATTCATCTTAAGCTGTGTTTCCCAAACTCTTTTGAGTCACAGCACTCTAGAATGTCAGATTTTTTTTCACAGCACCTCTAGGCTAAAAGCTTCTTATTGAGATAGTCAGAAAAAAATGAAATTAAGTGCATTATGTTTATATGTCAACCTTAGGGTCAGTTATGTCCACAGATTATATGATTGGAAGCCACAAGCACTTTTTTTTGTCTATCACATTGACCGTAAATAATTTTAATTGGTCCTGGACAACCAACATAGGGCACCCCTGCAAGCACCCCGAGCCACCCCAGGATTCCTAGGCAGTGGCACTCAGTTTAAGAACCACTGAGCTAAACTATTCTAGTTATACCTAGAGAAAGACGATATTTTAGTTATCAATAACATATGCTTGATAGTATAAGATAATTACATATTAGTGCTCTCCTGACTGGTTTAGGGCTGCTGAGCTGTCACTAAAGCAGAGCCCATATGCTTCTATGGGGAAAATCCCCATTGAATTCTATGGTGGGAACTGGCAGTCTGCGGTAGACCACAAGGTTAATTGAGGTCAATCTTGTGGTTGTCTTGAAGTCACCGATGTCATGTGGAGGCCCACTAATTGTGAAAGGGGATCCATGTGTATACACATAGATTCACTTACAGCCACTGGATCGGTTTTTTTATTTTTTTTATTTTTGACCACTGGGATGAATACATGGGCAAAAGAGGACTCTACACTGGATTTAGGTATTTCATTATTTATTTTTTACAGATTACCTATGGATTACTACTGGAGAATGGGACCGATCACACTACGCAGATGGTAGGTATGTGTGAATGTGTGTATGGATGTAAGTGTGAGTGTGCATGGGTACTTTATTATAGTTGTACTGTGTACAGTGTGTGTCCTGTTTTTACTGGAATGTTTGTTTTACTGGTGCGACTACAGGTACCAGCAGGCCCTTTTATGCCCCATATGCTGGTACATGTGGTTCTCCAAATACCAGCATGCGGGGAGGCTTGCTGTGACCTGCAGCTCCACAAGTAATACACAATATTATTTCTTTCTTTTGCACTTAAATGCTATGAACTCGCCACACACAGCCTCTGATTTCAGCCACTCCCCCAGGGAACCCCAGCCAGGGCTGACTAGCTGGGGGGTAATGCTATGGCTGCCGGGGCCAGTATAAATACATCCCCTAGCTGTGGCATTACCTTCTTGGATAGTGGAGACAGTGCCAATTGTAAAAGTACAGGGGACCTCTACGTCCTTTTCCCCTCATATTTTTGGAACCAGGACCAGTCCAAGAGCCCGGTGCTCTTCTTTAAATACAGCATGATCTCACACAATTTTTCCCTTGTATTTTTAGAACCAGGGATGACCCAAAGAGTCTGGGACTAGGTATGCTTAGGTAGGTGGGCCCCACGCAGTTTTAAAATGAAAATTGTAACACTTTCTTTCACTTTTACACACTGAAGCCCTGCACGGATCTGTGTGATCCATGTTGACTTCATGTACTGCAGTGTTTGGCTGCCAGAAAACCCGGCAGCCCAACATAAATGCATACCCCATTGGAAAAAAGAAATCCAGCAGATACAGGAGTTTAGTAAATTACTGGGAACTTTAAAAAAAAATACACCCGAGTATGTTCGTAACCAGCCGAGTTTAAACTTTGCCACAAATGTACCCCTTTGAATGAAAAATATGGAAGCCACAGTTTATGAGGACACATCTGTAGCTCCTGACACCAAGTAGTTTTAAGAAGTCACTAGTCTAGGGATTCATAAACGTTTTCCAACCAATACTTGAAATGTCAAAAAGATTTACATCTTTGTTTGCCTATGTCTGTTAGATGATGACCATATATCACGTTTATGCAGAAATCCAGTCCAGATAATTCCAAATGGTAAACATACAGTATATATCTAATCATCTATTCATATATACAGTATATATATATATATATATATATATATATAAGTGTTTCCAGTAGTGATCAATATCTTTTTAACAACAAAATTGCCTTTATGACTAAACTGTTGTGTAGTGTGTTTGTACATAACATGACAGCAAGCTCATGGAATGATTTATTTCTCAAACTGTGGCACACGGGAGCTTAGAATAGCACAATTTCTATATGAGTCTCTGTGCATAATGAACTTTGCCGGTGATCTTATAAAATCCAAATAAATTAATTTTCTTTCTGAAATGTAACAATGATGTGAAAATGAACAGAGGTGTCTGCTTGATCACAGTTGACAGTTAATATGACCCAGAATCCTACCCATTAGTAGTGTCTTTAAATACCAAGCAATGTGAAAATCCAGTTGTTTTTTTACAGTACATCTACTGCATATGAATACAGGGGTGCAACTACAGAAGGTGCAGTGAACCTACAAGGCTTGTAGGGGCAGGCAGGAATGGATTAAGAGAGGAGAGGTCTTTTGTGTAGGGTCCATGAGGGCCCACTCCCCAACCGTAGCACTGTAGACACTGGATTGTGCAAATCACCAGGAAAATGGCCGCTGTTGGAGTCCGAGGGGTAAGTATAGTTATATGGTGACAGGGCCCCTATGGACCCAGGACTCTGCATCCATTATAGATACGCCAATATGGGCAGGGAGGGGACAACAATGGCAAGTCTCAAAAATCTCCAAGTCATCGGCTTGCCCCTGAAGCTACCGCTTTATTCTGTTCTTTTCTCCTGGCATTGTGAAGATGCCCTGTGACAAGGATTTACCACAACACTAAAAATAAACACGTCATAGACATGGTATTTCACCGACTTTAGAGAATTGACCTATGAAGTGATTTAATGTAAGTATTTCTCGCATAGTTTTATTATTTCTAGTGTGCAGTAGTTTCTTTCTATGAAATAAGGAGCTTGTACTCAGAAGGGAAAATATATGAAATCCCAACATTCGGGATGCTGGCTGTCACATGACTGACAGTGTCATCCTGACATTGAAGATGCCAACTTCAGAGGGGATAAGTATTTCTAACCCTCCCCGCTGTTCCATACCCTAACCCTTGGGGGTTGGCGGCAATGGCTAACCCCATGGGGTGTTTGCTACTGCTAACCCTTGGGGGAACATGGCTGGAGCTAACCACCCCCACTAGTGCCTAACCCTACCACCCGCCTCCTAGTGCCTAACTCTCACATGCCCCACCCAAGACCTAACCATGAACCCCGATACTCGCCTTCGACATGTCAGCTGACGGTGATTCGGCACTGATCTCCTGAGTGGTGTCAGGATTTTGGCATTGGTCACATGACAATGAGAGACAATGAGATAGACAACCAGAAAAAAGGTAAAAAAGAGAGAAAAAGTAAAAATCAGTGAGTAAAAAGGGAGGGAAGTAAATGAAAGTGAAAGCCAAAAAGAAATACTTACATTCTCTTTTATAATCTAAATAATTAAAAAAATTGAACGTTAAGAAATAAAAACCATGCAGAAAAGGTCACTAATGCCTTGTAGCTATAGGACACATTATGCATACATATGTGATATAACAGTCTTATTTATTAGTTTGTACTTTGCTAGTAGATGTAATAATGAGTAAAGTGACAACAGTCCTGCACTGTAAGAGAAGGTTCCATGTGAGCCACTTCAGGCAACAGAATGCCCCTACTACAGTATGTGCTACTGCCAGTGTCAGGCTGGGGCATGAAGGGCCCACTGGGGTATTGCTGTGGTAGGGGCCCATGTTTAGGGTTGTGGCCAGCCTGCAGCTGGGGTGTGGTCAGCCACCACATTGGTTTGCCTAACCATTAGAGAGTGCATGAGCTGGGCCCCTTGATAAATATACTGTATCTCCTATATAATAGCCCAGATCTGTGACTTTGTGACTCATTTGCTAACGCTGGGCGGAGTCACAACACTGGGCGGAGTTAGGCAAATGAGTCACAGATCTGGCCAAATCTATAGGAGACTAGGAGCAGAAGCAGATGGTATGGGCATGGCACAGGCAGGAGTGCATACTTCCCAGCTTTCTTCAGGAGCTTTCTTCAGGCAGAAGGAGGGACACACACGTGGCGAAAAGGGGGCGTGCAAAACGAAAAGGGGGCATGGCTTCAGGGAGGGCCCCCGTTTTCGTCAGCTGCTGGAATGCCCCCAGGGGCTGATTATGAGTCTGGGGGTCCAGGGCACTTGAGACAGGGGAGCCCTATCTCATTGCTGTGCCTGCTGTGGGGTTGGGGGCATGGCCTAATCTTGGGACGCGAGGCCACGCCCCCTTATGCAAATTCCAGATTTTTTTTTTTTATGGAATTTTGGCCCCTCAGCTAGGGCTAAATCCAGAGGAGGTGGTCGCTCCCCCTTACACACCCGCACAGGCAGAAGAAAGCAGGGAGGCTGCTGCCTCCCTGCAACACCACAGACCTGCCAGTACGCAGCAGCGTGTGCTGACTGTAGCACAATGCTGCCGCTGTTGCTGGCAGGACGGGGGAGCTTCTGAGCTGGGACAGAACTACTCCCTGATGCCCCCTCTCCCTCTGTCTCCACTATTCACCGCTGCTCTGCTAAGCAGAACATCGAGTACAGGAGCTTTCAACTGCCCTCCCCCCACCGCGGGACACTGCGACCCACGGGTGGGACAGCGGGACAGACCCCAAAAAATGGGACTGTCCCGCGACAGTTGGGAAGTATGGGGGTGTGTGAGGGGGTATGCCATACAGACAGATGGGCACCGGCTCACTGTGTGCTTGAACCCCCACATCAGCATATTCAGCAGGGCCTCTCTGGCACGGAGGAGTGTCACTTTCTGGCACACTCCACGCTTCTTAGCTGCAGTTTTGTGGGGCACCTGCCGCTGTGCAGGTTCCGTACTGCCTCTGTTATCTCCAGCCCCGGCAACCCCACCGCTAGCTGCAGCACTGCCACCTGCAGTAAGGTGCGCCCAGCTCCTTCACACACTTTAGCCGGCGGGTAGCGCTGCAGAAGTCTGAGCTGCTTGCAGGCTCCGACCCCCTCCTCCCTCAAGCCGCAGCGTCTCCTGGGAGCTAACCAGTCACTCCCAGTCTCCCCTTACCACAGTGCCCGGCAGCTGCGCGAGGTCTGCGGTGTGTGACTGAGGAGGTGGGGGAGGGATGCGGACGGGCAGAGGAAGCAGGACTCCAGCCTGAGAGAGTCAGCCATGCCAAGTCTCCAACAGCAGCAGATCCCAACAGGTTGGAGTGGAACAGCAGCAGCCAGCAGCACTGACTCCGGTAATACTGTACACATCTGTCTGTCACCACTGTTTTGTCCCTAATACCAATCTCTCCCGTGCCCTGTGTTCTGTCATGTCCCTGTCACCCTTATCCTGGCCCTTACACCCTTATCCTGGCCCTGTCACCCTTATGCTGGCCCTGTTACCCCTATCCTGGCCCTGTCACCCCTGTCCTGGTCCTGCCGCCCCTACCCTGGCCCTGTCACCCCTATCCTGTCCCTGTCATTTCTGTCCTGGCCCCGTCGCCCCTGTCCTGGCCCCGTCACCCCTGTCCTGGCCCCGTCACCCCTGTTCTGACCCTGTCACCCCTGTCCTAGCCCCGTCACCCCTATTCTGACCCTGTCACCCCTATCCTGGCCCTGTTACTGCATACCCTCCAACTACCTTTTTGGCAGGTACAGTACCCGCAGCCCCTCCAGACCCCTCCCCAATGCACCACACCTCCGCACCTTACCCTCCACCACATGCGGCACTCCACCCCTCCCCCACACGCTGTGCCTCCAGACCCCCTACACCACCCGTGGCTCCCACTCCTCTGCCCCTTCACCACCCACAGCACCTCCAGACCCCCTCCACCATCCACCCCCCATATATGTCTCCCCCCACACCTGCGGACCCCTACCCCACCCCCGGCACCCCCACCCCTTCCCATCCCACAGCACCTCCGGAACCCTTCACCCATCCGCAACATCCCCACACCTGCCTCTCCCACCCATGGCACCCCTGCCCCTCCCCCACCTGCAGTGCCTCCGGACCCCTCCCCCATCTGCAGCCCCCACTCCTCTGCCCCTCCCCCACCCACAGCACCTCCCGACCCTTCCCCATCCGGGCCCCCCCCTGCTTTTGCCCCCTCCTCCACCCGCAGCATCTACAGACACCCTCCCCCATCCGTAGTCCCCCCCGCACCCGCTACATTCTGTACATCATGCCCTGCAGGTGCTGTTCACGCCATCGCAAGGGGCTGCGCCTCCTTCACCATCGCACGCCTTTTCATTGTGCAATATTTAACCACTAACAAAGGAATGCAGGTAATACTCCATATAATACAAATATTGAACCCCAGAAAGGCATGCAAGGGTTAAGGGGGCGTAGCCCCTTGCGATGGCGTGAAGAGCGCCCGTAGGGTGCGATGAAGCACCTAGTATATATATATATATATATATATATATATATATATAGTAACATAGTTGTTGAGGTTGAAAAGAGGTAAAATGCCCATCGGGTTCAACCTGTATTCTGTGTTAAGCTGTGCACATTATAATGCACCAGCTGAAGTAATGGTTTCGTACCAATTGTCAACTATATTTCGTACAACTCCCAGATATTTAATGTCAATATATTAAATGCTATAGCCTTGGATACTTTTTCAGCTAGAAAGCTGTCCAATCTGTTTTTTAATGCATTTACAGAGTCCGCCATTATTACCTTCTCCGGCATGGAGTTCCAAATCATTATTGCCCTTACCGTGAAGAACCCTTTCCTACGTTTTGTATGGAATTTTCTCTCCTCTAACCTCAGTGAGTGTCCACGTGTCCTATACAGAGTTATATTAATAAACAAATCCCCTGCTAACTCCTTGTAATGACCCTTTACATATTTGAAGATATTAATAATATCCCCTCTTAGATTACTCTTTTCTAGTGTATACATATTTAACCTAGTTAGCCTTTCCTCGTACTCCAGTGTCTCTAACCCTTTCATCAGTTTAGTAGCGCACCTTTGAACTCTTTCGAGTTTCCCAATATCCTTTTTATAATATGGTGCCCAGAATTGAACACAATATTCCAGGTGCGGACATACCAATGATTTGTACAGCGGCAGGATTACATCCTCGTCCCTTGTCTCAATACCCCGTTTTATGCAAGCAAGGACTTTACTTGCCTTCTTCGCTGCATTTTGACACTGTGTACTGTTATTGAGCCTATTGTCTATGAGCACCCCCAAATCTTTTTCCACTACTGTTACCCCTATATTTTCCCTATTAAGTGAATAGGATGCAAGTTTATTTTTAATCCCAAAATGCATAACTTTGCATTTTTCAATATTAAACCTCATTCCCCATTTAGACGCCCAGGATTCAAGTTTAAATAAGTCATTCTGTAGAGACTCCATATCTATTTCCGAATTAATTACCTTACACAGTTTTGTATCATCTGCAAAGATTGATACTGTGCTTCCCAGGCCTATTCCTAGGTCATTAATATATTGAACAGTAGCAGGCCAAGTATGGACCCTTGTGGTATACCGCTGACTACTGGTGCCAAGCTGGAGAACATCCCATTGACCACTACTTGTATTACCCTGTTATCCAGCCAGTTACCTATCCATGTACAAAAAATATATCCTAGGCCAATTCCCTTAATTTGATGATTAGTCTCTTGTGAGGCACTGTATCGAACGCTTTTGCAAAATCTAAATAGACCACATCCACTGCTTTTCCCTGGTCAAGATTATCGCTCACTTCCTCATAGAAGCTAATTAAGTTATTTTGACAGGATCTGTCCCTCACAAACCCATCCTTAGTATTCCGCAGATAATCCTCTATCCTATCCCTCAAAATTCCTTACAATATTTTACCCACTATAGAGGTTAAACTAACTGGTCTATAGTTCCCAGGAAGATTTTTAGATCCCTTTTAAATTAATGGCACTACCTCAGCTATACGCCAATCCCTCGGTACCATACCCGATTTAATTGAACTATAGAAAATCAAGTACAAGGATCTTGCAAGCTGTGCCTTAAGCTCCATAATAACCCTCGGATGAAAACCATCTGGTCCTGGTGATTTATTAATCTTTATGTTGCTTAGTCTCTCCAGGACTATTTCCTCACTTAAGCATCTAGTCAAGAATCATTACTTTCACTGTCGTTATGCACTACTAAAACCGTCTGATCCTCCCTGGTGAATACTGATGAAAAAAAGCTGTTCAGTACTGTATATCCGCTTTTATTTTGTCATCGTTTATCAAGGCTCCCAGTTCATCTTTTAATAGGCCTACAGTCTCCTTTTTTAACCTTTTACTGTTTATGTATTTATAAAACTTTTTGGGTTTGGCTTTACTCTCTCTAGCGATTTGTTTTTCGTTCATTACTTTTTTGCATCTTTTATTGCATTCCTTGTAATACTGGAATGACTGCTCTCCTCCATTAGATTTAAAAGCTTTAAAAGCACACCTCTTTTTAGCCATTGCTTCTTTGACATCCTTATTAAGCCACATTGGTTTGAGTTTAGTACTCCTGCGTTTACTGCCCAAGGGTATGAATTTGCGAATATTGCTATCAAGCAACCCTTTTAAAGCATCCCACATTTCCGATGTGTCCTTACCATGAAACAAAACTTCCCAGTCAATGCTGTTCAGAGCATGTCTCAGCATATTGAAGTTGGCTTTTCTAAAGTTTAATGTTTTGGTTGATTCCTTATAGCTATTTTTCTTGAAACTGATGCCGAATGTGATCATATAGTGATCACTGTTTCCCAAGGTCTCCCCAACTGTAATGTTTAATATAATGTCCACATTATTGGTAATAACTAGGTCCAGAATATTATTACCTATGGTTGGGTCCTCGACTAATTGAGACAAGTATTGATCCTTTAATGTGTTTAGAAACTTACTGCTCCTAGCTTTTACACATGAATCGTTACTCCAATTTATATCAGGATAGTTAAAAACCCCTAACACTAGGATGTCCCCCATTCCTGCAGCTTTTTCAATTTGCTGTAAGAGTTGTTCCTCCTCATGTATACTGATATCCGGTTGATTGTAGCACACGCCAATGACTAGTTTCTTTGTTTCAGTGCCCCCACTAGTGATCTCAACCCATAGCGATTCCACATTATCTCCAGTCCCCTCATAAGTAATATCTATTAAGTTTGGTTTTAGAGATAGTTTTACATAAATACATACCCCTCCTCCCCTTTTGGTAGCCCTGTCCCTCCTGAAAAGTGAATATCCCTCCAAATTAGCAACCCAGTCGTGAGAGTCATCCCACCATGTTTCCGTAATACCTATAATATCATACTGATTTTTTTTTTTATATGAGCCATTCCATTTCCCCCATTTTACCTGATAGGCTTCTTTCATTCATAAGCATACATTTTATCTTAATATCTCCTTTGCCCATTTGTTTTAATGGTAACTTACCATTATTTACAAGTGCTTTTCTAGAATTACTCTTACCGACTGTTAATCTATTCTCTCCCTTACCCCCCCTTTATACTTAATACAGTCTTTCTTACTACTATCCCTAATTGACCTATTAGGTCCTTCTAACCACCCCCCCTCCCGATGTTAGTATTTTCCCTTATGCTATGGACATTAATTTCTGTATACCATAATGTTGTACCATAATCATCATAAGTTAATGATTTGGGAATTCCATGGGCAATACCTATGTCAGTAATTCCTGTGTCAATGCCCCTGCAAATACCCTTGCTGGCTGAATTTTCTCTCCCCCCTTCACCACCCTCATTTTGTTCACTACCCCCATCCTTACTGTACTCACTGTTTGACCCATAACTTCCTCAGGCTCCTAGTTTAAAAACTCCTCCAACCTTCTAACCATCCTGCCCCCAGCACCGCAGCCCCCTCTTCATTCAGGTGCAATCCATTGTGACAAAAAAGATGGCGCCTGACTGAGAAGTCTGCCCAGTGTTCCAAGAACACAAACCTCTCCTTTCTACACCAATCTCTAAGCCACACATTTACCTCCCTAATCTCCCTCTATCTCCCTGGGCTAGCACGTGGCACAGGTAAAATTTCAGAGAATATTACCCTAGATGTACTTGCCTTAAGTTTCTTGCCTAATTTATTTATTAACAGTTTCTTATATAGCGCAGCAAATTCTGTTGCGCTTTACAATTTGAAATAACAATAACAAACTGGGTGATAAACAGTCATAGAGGTAGGAAGGCCCTGCTCGCAAGCTTGAAATCTATAGGGAAATAGGCATGTGTACACAAGGAAAGGTGCTATCTATTGCATAGAATGAGAAGACATGTGAGGATATGTGTGGACTGTACAGAGTGGACGCAATTTGATAGGAAGGTTTATTAAAGTTATGTGGGCGGTTCTGGAATTTGATATGCTTGCCTAAAGAGGTGCGTTTTCAGGGAACGCTTAAAGGTTTGGAGACTAGAGGAGAGTCTTATTGTGCGTGGTAGGGCATTCCACAGAGTGGGTGCAGCCCGATGAAAGTCCTGCAATCGTGAGTGGGAGCAAGTAATGAATGTGGATGAGAGACGCAGGTCTTGTGAAGAGCGAAGAGGTCGGGCTGGGAGATATTTTGAGATAAGCGAAGTGATGTACGTTGGTGTAGTTTGGTTAATGGCCTTGTCTGTGAGTAAAAGTATTTTATATTGAATGCGGTAGAGTACAGGTAACCAATGGAGGGACTGACAGAGTGGATCTGCAGACGATGAACGTCTAGCGAGGAAGATAAGCCTCGCCGCTGCATTCAGAATGGATTGTAGTAGTGAGAGTCTCGTTTTGGGAAGACCAGTTAGGAGACTATTGCAATAATCAGAGCGTGGATTAGAGTTTTAGCAATGTCTTGTGTAAGGTATGGTCGTATTTTGGATATGTTTTTTAGATGCATGTAACATGATCTTGAGACAGATTGAATGTGGGGAACAAAGGACAGATCAGAGTCAAGGATGACACCTAGGCAGCGAGCTTGTGGGGTAGGGTAGATAGTCGAGTTTTCAACAATGATAGAGATATCAGGTTGGTACCTACTATTGGCCGGTGGAAATATAATTAACTCTGTCTTTGAAATATTCAGTTTGAGGTGGCGAGATGTCATCCAGGATGAAATGGCAGAAAGGCATTCAGTGACACGGTCCAGTACAGATAGGGACAAGTCAGGGGAGAATAGGTAGATTTGAGTATCATCTGCATACAGATGATACTGAAAACCAAAAGAGCTGATTAGTTTACCAAGAGATGAGGTATAGATAGAGAAAAGCAGAGGACCCAAGACTGAGCCTTGTGGTACTCCAACTGAAAGAGGTAGCGAAGAGGAGGTAGATTCAGAGAAGCGAACACTGAAGGAGCGATTAGATAGGTAGGATAGGAACCAAGAAAGGGCTGTGGGGGAAATTTACTAAGGTGGGAGATTTTTAGAACTGGTGATGTTGCCCATGGCAACCAATCAGATTCTGCTTACCATTTATCTAACTGCTTCTAGCAGATAATAGATATAATCTGATTGGTTGCTATGGGCAACATCACTAGTTCTAAAAATCTCCCACCTTAGTAAATTTCCCCCTGTGTCTTTAAGACCTAGGGATTGTAGTGTCTGTATGAGAAGAGAGTGGTCTACAGTGTCAAATGCAGCAGATAGATCTAGAAGAATAAGTAGTGAGTAGTGGCCTTTAGACTTAGTAGTGACCAAATCATTAACCACTTTAGTCAGTGCTGTCTCTGTGGAATGTTGGGAATGGAAGCCTGACTGAAGTGGGTCCAACAAAGTGTATGAGTTAAGAAAGTGTGTGAGTCGAGTGTAGGCAAGTCTCTCAAGTAGCTTAGAGAGACAAGGGAGCTGAGAGATAGGGCGGTAGTTTGAGAGTGCATTAGGGTCAAAATTTTGTTTTTTTTAAATGGGAGTAATCACTTCATGCTTGAAGAGTGAAGGAAAAATACCAGTAGATAGAGAGAGAGATTACAGATGTTAGTTAAGGTAGGGATGAGCACCAGAGACAGAGCTTTACTTATTTGTGAGGGTAAAGGATCAAGAGGAGAGGTAGTAGAGAAGCAGGATGAGAAGAGTGATGATACTTCATCTTCATTTGTGGAATCAAATGAAGAAAGAGTGCCAGAGGGTTCAGGTAAAGAACGGAGCAGGTCACTGGCTGCCGAAGTGCATACCATTTCATCTCGGATCTTTTCAATCTTCTCCTTGAAGTATGAAGCAAGATCCTGTGCCTTGATAGTGGCTGGTTGGGTAGGTGCTGGAGGATTCAGAAGTGATTTAAATGTATTAAAGAGTCGTTTGGGGTTAGAGGCTTGAGCAGAGATAAGAGTTTGGAAATATGTTTGTTTGGCAGTGTCCAGGGCATTTTTATAAGAATGGTAGACAGTCTTATATGTGAGGAAGTCACTTGAAATACGAGATTTACGCCACTGACGTTCAAGTTTTCGTGAGAGTTCCCTAATCCCCTAATTCCCTATAGTCTTTCTTAAGGACATCCCACCTACCACTAACTTTGTCATTGGTGCCGACATGCACCAAGACGCCGAGTCTTTACCTGCCCCTCTCATCATTCTATTTACCCGGTCCATGATGTGCCGTACCCGAGCACCTGGGAGACAACAGACCATATGGCGATCACGGTAGCAGATTTCCCTGTCTGTCTTCCTGATAATAGAATCTCGTACCACTACAATGTGACTAGCTACTTCACTATCTTTTTCCCCATCAGTACCAGAGGAACCACTCCTCCGGTTGCTAGAGGGAACAATCTCCTCCGGCTCCGTCATTTCCTCACTGCCATCCTCAGAATCCTCATCCAGTCGAGCAAATTTATTGGAGTTTGGCAGATCGGAGATGTCCTGTCTCCCCCTACCCCTCTTCTTCTTCCTTCTAACCATGACCCAGCTGTCTACCTGATCATCCTTGTCTACCAGTGTTCCCCCTGCTACTCCTCCACCGTTCTATCTAAACTTTGCTCGAGATTGTGAATATCTCTCAGTCGCATAACAGTCCGCTCTAGATCAGTTACCTGGGCTTCCAGGGTAGCCGTTCACTCGCATCTCACACAGATGTACCCAAACTCGGACTGTTGTTCCAGGTGCACATACATCATGCATGACACGCACTGAGTGAGATTCCCAATCTCAGGCACCCCCATTTTTGATAGGTGCTAACTCCCTGTTACCTTCGGAAAATTTAAATTTGAGAAAAAAATAATACAAAATAAGAAAAAAAACAATATATATATTTATATAGATACGGTACTATACTATGGTCTAGCTGTGAAGAGAAATAATATTCAACAACAGAAAAGTACTTGTTATTCCAATGAATAAAAATGTATCAATGCAAAACAGTCAATACAGTAGTAATAATAATAATAATAATAATAATAATAATAATAATATTACTGATACTTGCATGTTCGGGGGAAGTCAGGACCTCCTGCAGCAGCAACTACTCACAGGTACCTGTGCTGGTTCCTTTCAGCAGTTCGCAGAGACTCCAAGCACTCACTCCTGGAGCAGCAGCAGCAGTGGTGCTATTAACTGATGTTGGCTCCGCTCAGATGGTCAGTAACCCCCTCTCCCCACACACCTACAATCGACCTGGAATTAACCAAACAGCGGCAGCGTTCACGCCTGCTGCCTGCTCCCACAGCTCAGCGCTCCCCCTCACACACAATCTAGCTCTGACAAGCGCCGGTGCCCTCCCCTGCTCCCGCGGCTCAGCGCTCCCCCCTCACACACAATCTAGCTCTGACAAGCGCCGGTGCCCTCCCCTGCTCCCGCGGCTCATCGCTCCCCCCTCACACACAATCTAGCTCTGACAAGCGACGGTGCCCTCCCCTGCTCCCGCGGCTCATCGCTCCCCCCTCACACACAATCTAGCTCTGACAAGCGGCGGTGCCCTCCCCTGCTCCCGCGGCTCAGCGCTCCCCCTCACACACAATCTAGCTCTGACAAGCGGCGGTGCCCTCCCCTGCTCCCGCGGCTCAGCGCTCCCCCCTCACACACAATCTAGCTCTGACAAGCGACGGTGCCCTCCCCTGCTCCCGCGGCTCATCGCTCCCCCCTCACACACAATCTAGCTCTGACAAGCGACGGTGCCCTCCCCTGCTCCCGCGGCTCATCGCTCCCCCCTCACACACAATCTAGCTCTGACAAGCGGCGGTGCCCTCCCCTGCTCCCGCGGCTCAGCGCTCCCCCCTCACACACAATCTAGCTCTGACAAGCGGCGGTGCCCTCCCCTGCTCCCGCGGCTCAGCGCTCCCCCCTCACACACAATCTAGCTCTGACAAGCGGCGGTGCCCTCCCCTGCTCCCGCGGCTCAGCGCTCCCCCCTCACACACAATCTAGCTCTGACAAGAAGCTGTGCCCTCCCCTGCTCCTGCGGCTTAGCGTTCCCCCCTCACACACAATCTAGCTTTGACAAGCGAGCTCTGACAAGCGCCAGTGCCCTCCCCTGCTCCCGTGGCTCAGCTTTCCCCCCTCACACACAATCACAATCACTGACGAGTGGCAGCGATTTTCCCTGCTGCTCGTTCCCACTCGCACTCAGCACACGCTGGGCCCAGTGACTTCCGCCAATGGCTTACAGCTTCCGGTCTCTCAGCACCTCAGCACCTCCTCTGCAATCTCAGCACCTGTGTTCTAACCAAGACAGAGAACAATGAAGAACTGTAGAAACATATATAATATTGCTGGTGCATGCATGATAATGTACCAGGTTAATAACAGCAATGCACTGTAGAAAATAAACCATACTACTCTGCAGTATAAGGTAACATATGTATAATGTATAATTCAAATACACAATCTGGAACTTGATTCCTGGAGGGGGGCATGCAGTGTGGCCCACCGGGTGGTTTCCCCGGTACCCCTTGGGCCAGTCCAACCCTGGCTACTGCTACATATATGTATATCAGTACACGTATACAGTAGCTAGCCAAAATGCACTTTTGTTTTTAGCAAAAACTGGGTTGCAATGTCTGGAGAACAGCAGATATAAATGATTCAATTAAAGCTAAACCAAACCCAAAAATTAAAATACAGCATTTCTGAAATCATAGAAACAGTTTCATGTCTTCTGCATCAAAACCCAATACAATAATCAGTATGTGAAAATTGCTAAAAGATAGAATCTCACCTACAGTATGGCTCAATGAGCACCAAGGGACCAGCTTACTCTAACCCTATTTATTTGAGGCTTTTTTTAACAACCAGTGTGAGGGACGTGGCTCTTGCTTAGGGAACAGGGGATCTTAATCATTCTCTGCATGACTCAGTCTAGTAGGGTGCAAATAAGTGTCTAATTTGATAGCAGGGGTTGTCGCTGATTCCTCAGTGGATGCACGGAATAGATGGCTATTGAAAATGTAAGTTATCATGAAACACAAAGAACTGCTTTAGCTTGAATCATGATTCTGTGTGTTTACTCAATTGCAATTAATTAAAATATTCTTTCTATTATAGCAAATGTCTGGTCTGATCTGACTTGTACTGCTTCATCTAATTAAATACTAACATAAATAAACTTGCACTAATAAAACTCCTGCATGCTTTACTCATACAGAAAAAGAAGACATACTTTTTACTGACAGGTTCTTTACAAAAGCAAGATACTGTACATACTGTATGAAGTCTATGATGACGTTAAGAATGCAACACATATAGCCTGATTGAAAACACTGAAAAAATGTCAAAAATCAATGTCGACATGGAAAAAATATTGGCATTGTGAATATTGACAGTTTATTTTTGTGTTAGGGTTAGGTTTAGTCTGCAGTTAGGGTTAGGCTGTGGTTAGTATCCGGCTGTGGTTAGGGTTAGGTTGCATTTAGGATTATGCTGCAGTTAGGGTTAAGCTGTGGTAAGGGTTAGGATGTGGTTAGGGTTAGGCAGTGGTTAGGATCAGGCTGTGACTAGGGTTAGGTTGTTGATAGGATCAGGCTGTGGTTAGGATTAGACTGTGGTTAGGGTTTGGCTGTGGTGAGGGTTAGGCTGTGGTTAGGGTTAGGCTGTGGTTAGGGTTAGGCTGTGGTTAGGGTTGGGCTGTGGTTAGGGTTAGGCTTTGGTAAGGGTTAATATGTTAGGATGTGGTTCGGATCAGGCACTAGGCTAGAGACATGTCATCTGCCCCACCTAGGGGTGTAGTATGGCTGACCGGCGGTCTCCTGACCGCCGGTCAGTTTACCGACGCCGGGATCCCGGCAGCATACCGACAGGTAGGGGCAAGTGCAGCAAGCCCATTGCGGGCTCGGTGGCGACCTGCAGTCGCCACGGGTTCTATTCCCACTCTATGGGTGTCGTGGACACCCACGAGTGGAAATAGTCCCTGTTGGTCGGCATGCCGACCATCGGGATACTGAGCCGGCGGGATGGTGTAGGAGGTCATGTGACTGTCGGTCAGCAGACCGCCGGTCACATGAATACCACCCCCACCTAGAGGCTTCTGATTAGCACACAATTCTAACTCAGATACAATACAATTATACAATACAACTATGGGAGGAATATAAAATGTAACTGCAAATTATCGCGACTAATTGATCCCCAGGGGGTAATTTAACTATACCCGAGAGCTGGTACTATCAGGCATTTTGCTTCACCGGCACAGAGGCAGCTAAACAAAATCCCAGATTAGTCCTGCGATTTTTCATGGCTGCGATCACAAAGGAATATGGATTTAGGGATTTATCCCAGATCCTGTGTGTTTTCACGCAATGGGGATTATTCAGATGTGGAAGCAAAAAAAGAGGGCAACAAATGGGCAAAACCATGTTGCACTTCAGGTGGGGCAGATGTAACATGTGCAGAGAGTTAGATTTGGCGGGGTGTATTCAAACTGAAGTCTGAATTGCAGTGTACCAAAAAAAAAGCTGTGTAACATTTGTAGGCTACATGCAAAAGCAGCCAGTATTTATCATGCACAGAAAAAAATATAAATGTATTTCTTCCACTTGCATTGCAATGAGTTTTTTTCCAGATACAAACTTACATGCTTTTTCTGCCTTGCTTCCAAATCCAAATCAGGCCCTATAGAATGTAAATTTTACTGCAATTAAATTGTCTTTAATTGAATTGACAGAAAAAAATATCAGGGGGAAAAAAACCAAAAAATAGCCTGCCTTTTTCGTGGTAAAATTTACCGCGATCAATTGAATTCCCCCCTATATTGAAAACAAATCATGCAGCATATTGTTATTTCTATTACCGCTTTCAGATCACAAACCCATGTTGGACCCAGTTTTGAACCCAGGTCCGACCTGGCTCAGACCCTTTCACATTGCAGTTTCAACCTGGGTTATTCCTGGGTTATTCCTGGGTTGGTGCCTTTCACACTGAACCCGGGTCAGCCATGTTAAACACTGTGATGTGATTTAAAATGGAGGAGCTAGGCACATAAACAGCCAATCAGCACATTTTTCTGAGACCCGGGTTTAGTACCCGGGTCAGAGGCTTTCACACTGCACAATGACCTGGGTCCGACCGTGTTTAACCCTTCTTTTAACCCGGGTTGAAATGCTGCGTTGCTCGACCCGGGTTATTCACTTTGGTGCTTTCACACTGCACCTTGACCCAGGTCGACTCTGCAACAACCCGGCAATAACCCGGGTTATTTTTGCAACGTGGAAGGGGTATAAATTTCAATATGCATTCACTAAATGTTAGAATACACTAATCCCATTAACAGACCGTTATGTACTTGAATAATAGTATTCAATTAATTTATTAAACCCAAAGCACCCAAGATGATAAAATAATCAGTAGAAAATATCTATACACAAATTATCATATCTTATTGCAGGGAAGGGAGACAGTGAAGCAGAGGCGTCACTTACAGCACTGACACCTGGTGCGGCGCAGCACGAAGCTTTGTGAGAAGGGTGGGGCTTCATAGAGGGTCAGGGCTTCGCGTACCAACCCCCTTTTTTGTCACTTGGGGGGTTTGGGAGATGCGAGCTGCCCAAGGGGAGTGCTGTGGCTGCAGTGCTGGCTCCTACACAGTGCCAGAAGCCGAGTGCTGCACATAATGTTACAGTGCAGCACTCGGCAACTGTCACTGAGAAGGAGCCAGCATTTTTGTGTCAACCCTCGGCGGGTGATACTCAGGTACATGCCGCACCCCCCTTGTGACGTCACTGTAGTAAAGCTCTATATATATAGTAAGGAAAAAATAAGACACTGCAAGTAGCTTACTTCTACACTTGGTGCCAGTAGAATATTTGACAGAGGATATGGAAAAACAAAATCATTCCACTAAATGTAGCCATGATGTCTGAAAGTAGCGGCTGATGATCCGCTGTCAAACATCTTGGCCACCCTGATCCCACTACCTCACCCCATGTGAATTTTGTTTGCGTATTTTGAAGAAAAATAACTTGGGCCCCCATTTATCATGCAGTTAATAGTGTAGCAAAAAAATACAGTTTTCACCCTCCATGGTATAATGGCATCGCGCCACGGCGAGCGAATGCGGTATTTGCCGCGTCAGTGCTGATGTTTACCTTACATCAGCGCTGATGAATGATCTGTGTAGGGAGAGTCTGCGCATGTGCCGGAATATGGTAATTTCCGGCACATGCGCAGTAGTGATTTCCGGATGCAGCGGCCATTTGAGACTCCTCAGGCTTCCTGTCTCTATAGCAACCCGGCAGATGTGATGCATGCCGGAAGTGCCGCGGGAGGGGGGAGCCGGAGCGCAGGATGGACTCCGCAGCAGCAGTGTCCTAACGTCTGCCCGGAGCAGACGACGAGGCCATTTCAGGTAAGCGAGCGCTATTTCAGAAATAGCGCTCGTTCTTAAATACAGTTTACATGGCTGCAGTATGCGGAATATGAAAGGCCAATAGCTATGCTAATTAACAGCGCTATTATCCTTGTTAAATAGCGATTGGTCCCATTTAACTCCAAAAACGAGTTTCCAGCAAGGAAACTTGTTGTTAAATGGGGACCCAAGTGTCAGATCTGAAAAACAACATAAAGACAACATGTGCTGGTTATTCCACCTCACACCAAGGGGCTAATTCAGGTTCAACGCAAATCGTGATCCAATTGGAATTATTGCGTTTGCCCCGCAGAAATTGTGAACTCCTCTGCCTGTCAATCACGCAGAGGCGTTTGCGCAGCGGGGGGCGGCAATGCTCCGTTTCCAGGGCAGAGATGGATCGTTGCAGGGGCGGAGGTGGGCAAATGGGGGCGATGTGGTGCAAACAGGGCATGGTGGGGGCGTGATTGCGGCAGCTGCATGACGTCACATGCAGCTGCCATGATCGCAAATATGGTGGCAGGCCTCCTGCGGGTGCAGCTAGGCAGCGCCAGCAGGAGGCATCTATCATTTCTGCTAACAAGCAGAAATTGTTATGCAATCGCAAATTCTGCTTGTTGAAGGGGGAAAGGCTGCAGTCAGAATGCTGGGCGGCCTTACTCTGCGATGGTGCTAACAAAAGGATTGCAAATTCTGCTAATTAGTCTTACTGAATTAGCCCCCTTGTAATTAAACTTGCATTATAAGTTGCTGGTTTTCCCGCAGTAACAATAGAACAAGACTCGCATGGACTTGCATTTCAGATAAACTCGTACCCTCAAACTCGCAGGCTATTACATACTGTGAGTTTCGGGAAAATAAACTTGCATCATTTTTTCATACTCACATAAAAACTCGGACTTGATTACATTCCCCCCATGGTGTTCTGTCTTATCTCACCCCCCCCCCTTCACCCCCACCCCAATCTATGTGGTGTCATCGCATAAGGGGGGTCATTCCGAGTTGGTCACTAGCTTCAATTGTTCGCAGCTAAAAGGCTAAAAATCAGCATTTCTGTGCATGCGTAGGCACCGCAATGCGCACACGCAACATACGGGTACAAAGTCTTTTGTGGTTTTACACAGGGTCTAGCAACATTTTCATTCGCACTGGCAGCCGCAAGAAGATTGACAGGAAGGGGGCATTTCGGTGTGTCAACTGACCGTTTTCAGGGAGTGCTTAAAAAAACGCAGGCGTGGGGGAGAAAATGGAGGCGTGGCTGGGCGAACGCTGGGCGGGTGTGTGATGTCAAAAGTCAACCCTCCAACGTTAGAATCAACGCACACGAAGAGTAAGTCCAGGCTGGTCTTGTTTTGCACAAAATGTTTTTGCAGGTGCTCTGCTGCACAGGCATTCGCACTTCTGCAAAGCAAAAATACACTCCCCGGTGGGCGGCAACAATGCGTTTGCACGGCTGCTAAAAACTGCTAGCGAGCGATCAACTCGGAATGACCCCCTAGGTCTCTTATGCATCGATCCAACGGTCTCTGAGGCTAACATTGCGGGTGTTTTTCACATAGAATGACTAGTGTACAACTTTGGCGTGCTGCATGATATAACGAAAAAGGTGCAAGTTTACACTTTGTTAAACCTAGATGGCATTGAGCCAGTCAGCAAAATAGATTCCTTAGTCTGTTTGGAGCGGGAGGATAATGAAATTCCTGAAGCATTAATATGAAGGTTTGATGATATGAAAAGATCATAATGTACAACCATGCTTAAACTGCTTAGAATTGCGAATATACAGTAGCAGCATCACAGATGAACTCATTAAGGACAGGAGTTTTTTGTAGCATACACAAGGATGCAACACACATAATTGCTGTGTAAAAAAAGGCCAAACATAAATGCCCCAAGAACAGTAGTATAAATGAAAACCTAATACAGGTATATGTGATATCCAGCATCACTCACAGCAACTAGCATGCTGTGTGAATTGTGGTAACCACCATTCCTATAATTGTCCTGTATATAACAAAAGTTCTAATGCTTGTGGTAAACGTAATCATTTTGCAAAATGTAGTGAATTCAGGTCAATGATACGTATAGCACAGCCAAGCCACAGATTCAGCATTACAGATTCTCTGCCAGACAACACACCTGTAATTGACCTATACTGTCAAAGCACTGACCTTAGTACAAAGAAGGGAGGGATTTTCACCACCCTCACAGACACTCATAACACCCTAAAAGTATAACTGACATAAGTGCAAAATGTCGTATTATGGGGGTGATTCAGACCTGATCGCTGGGCTGCTAACTTTGCTGTCCTGCGTTCAGATAGTCGCTGCCTCCAGGGGAGTGTAAATTCGCTGTGCAAGTGTGAAGATCCTATGTGTACTCTGAGCTGCAAAAACCACTTTGTGCAGTCTCTGCGCAGCCCAGGACTTTAAATAAAATTGGCCACACGTGGCGCTCCTGTTCAAAAATTCATAAATGGCTTACACAATGGTAACTGGCAGTGAATCTCACTCTTACATCAGATCAGAAATCCATCACAATATGGATCATTAGTCCTAAAATTAAAAAGATCCAATAGTGCAAATAAAAGATGGCACCATAGAGAGAAAGACTTGCTTTATTGGTCCCACTCACATGGATATAGACGAATCAATGCATATCACCCTCATAGGGTTATCACGAACATCAATAAGGTCTTTATCATCCTCATACGATCAGCACGACAATGTTTCCTTATGCAGCTAAAACTTAAAAAGAGCAATATAGTGCAATTCTGTTGGTTTTAAAGAATAAATATTTAATATGACATTGCACTCACATAAAAAGATAGCATAAAAGCATGTATCACCAGTTCCCTGGACTTACTCCTACAGTGTGATCAAAACAGACTGATCAGGGTCGAAGCTGATGTCAGACACCCTCCCTGAGAACGCTGGGCACGCCTGCGTTTTTCCGGACACTCCCAATAAAGGGTCAGTTACCACCCACAAACATCTTCCTCCTGTCAATCACCTTGTGAACGCCGTGCAATCGGATTTTTCGCACCATCCCGTAGCTGACCGGCAATGCCCTTTGTTTTTATACGACACGCATGCGCAATGCGGTGCACATACATGCGCAGTTAGTACCTGATCCCCCGTGGTGCGAAAATACACAGCAGTGATCAGGTATGAATCAGGCCCTACTGTATGTCAAAAAATCTCACTTCCACAAGGTGAGTTTAAATACCCATGGCGGGCAGATGTTAAAGACCATGGGCATTACCACGTTTATCTCCACAGGTACACCAGTGTAGTTTTACAAAGTGGACAGTGACATCAAGTAGCTCTTAGGTCTACCAGACTGCATGAAACGTTAAGTATTGATGTACCGGTCTAGCAGGATAGTCCAGAAACCAAAGACTATGTTGATGATCTATTCCAGGCATTCCCAACCACGGTCCTCAAGGCACACTAACAGTGCAGGTTTTAGTGATATCCAGGCTTCAGCACAGGTGACTTAATTAGTAGCTGTTATTTTGATTTAACCATCTGTGCTGCAGCCTGGATATCACTAAAACCTGCACTGTTGGTGTGCCTTGAGGACCGTGGTTGGGAATGCCTGATCTATTCTATTAAAGCAATATTGGGTAACTACCTGTGACATACAGTATCACATGTTTTAGGATTACTTAGTCATACCGTAGTAAATTCTCCCAGATGCATGCCACTGCCCATGAAAAATAAGGTATAACAGAGCTGAATGCATGATATAGTGTGAATGAAGCCACCAGCAATGGTGGTTGAAGTAAAAAAAAAAAAAAGAAGAAGCTGATTCTATGCACATCTGTATTGATTCTGTTCACCTGTATAAGGTCCTCATGAGACCACACCACCAACTCAAGACTGTGGAGAAAGTAAATGTTGACATGCCCAATGTCAAAATTTCTACCACACTCATGACACTAGCGAGTAAGTATGTCTTCCTCAGAATGCCATGGCAGTGAAATCCTTCAATGGTGCATGGAACACCTCTTTGAGGGATACCTGGGTAGCATCCTGATCTGGAGCCGTCCCACGAAAGAATGCAATGACCACCTTAACAAAGTATTATAGAAAATCTATATGAAGTTGAATACTGACAAATTCAGATTCCAAGTATAATTCCTGCTAATGCTTTCAAACATGGACTAGGTTGTGTTGCCTTTTCCTAAAGGGCCCTCTTGAATTTTCACAGATTGAAAAGGAGCTGTTGCACTGGTCTTTGTTTACAAGAAATTCCATGAATTCATTAATGGTTGGCCTGTGCTAGCCAATGTGGACTATTATCCTCAGATCACCATTCTACACAAACCATTACATTTTGCATCTGCATGTATGCAATGCTCCAACTGTATCACCTTAATGTGATCAAGAAGTGTGGCAAGAATATACACATTGCTGATACACTTGTGTTCACAAACCTCACACATAGATTCCAGATTATGATGATGATCTTGATATTATGGAGTTCAATGTTTTATCCTCTAGGTTAGGCACATATAACTTTTTGAGGCCATACTCAAATAAAACCCATGACAGTGTTCAATTCAGATTGTCCAATCCTCTTATAGAGAGTTGCCTGGTGACATTTGCTCTTTCTTTGCCACACATGATGAACTCACTCTATCTGATAGCGTTTTCCGGGGGCATTTTTTTTGTCATTTATTCCAACATGCAAGTCCAATAGTGGCCACTATATGTGCTTGATTCTATGGAGGCCAACCAGCTCTGCCTCACTGTGCTAGCACTGCTCCTTTCAGCAGGCTTTCAAAGGCACTATTGTAACATCATTACATCATGCTGCTCACCGCTACAGAGAAGCTAACCCACATTCAATCAAGCAGAGTAACAGGAGATTAGAACAAAAGAAATCTGTTGCATTTGTCTATCTCTGGAATCCTACCACTAAATCTTTTAATTCCATTAATACAGTAAGTTCTCGGTGATCAGGATCCCTACAGGTAGGACAAGCTTACCACATGAATGTGAACCATATGGTAATTCTATTCAGAGCCAGCTGGCATGTCTACTATGTGTGGGTCTGAATTATTTGCCTGTCCTAATGTTTTCAGAAAGTTCCCACAGTTGTCATAGAAGATATTGGATCACTCCTGCATTAGGAGAGAATCCTCTCTACAAAACTTAATATGTGTTCTCAAGACCTACTTATTTATCAAAGCTATCCAGGTCATTCTAACCCACTGTTCCATGCTCCTTTATGTCTCCCCCATCTGTGACACCCCTGTCTATCTGTTCCTCCCTTTAGAATGTAAGCTCTTATAAACAGGACCCTCTTCCATTATGTGTTTTCCCTAGCTTATACCCTCAAAAAACTGCCTACAATGACACCCAACCCTTGGGTTCTGCAAACCTGCTAGTTATTTGAGTTTTATGATCACTTATGCTGCAATGTTTCTAAACTATAGGTTGAAATGTTCTGTACTGTAAGTCACTTTTTCTTGTTTTGTTCATTTTGTTTCTGTACTTTTTAAGGGGTGTGGTATAAATGATCTACAGTTATTAGAGTCAGTAGGTCGACAGGATATGGTCAAAATGCTTTAGGTCAACAGGGTCAAAAGATCAACAGCATCAAAGGTCCACAGGTAAAAGGTAGTACAAAAGGTCGATAGGTACAAAAGGTTGACAGGGTCAAAAGGTCGACATGGAAATGATCGACACAATTTTTTACTTTTTTAACAATTTGTATGTTTTATTGCCTGTGACCCCAATTAGTGGTAAGGTAGACCCACGCAGGCTCGCTTTGCTTGCCATACTTCGAGCAAGGTGTCTCGCTCTGCTATTGCTGTTCTCGACACAGTTTACTATTCCCGATAATAGGCCAAGTGAATGGTAATTCAATCAAAATTTTCAAAAATTTGAAACACCCAAATAAACCATTGCCATGTCGATCTTTTGAACCTGTCAACCTTTTGACCTGTCTACCTTTTTGCCTGTCAACATTTTGACCCTGTTGTCCTAATGCCTGTTGACCATATGGTGTCGACCTATTAACTGTCTACATAGGCAGAATCTATCCATAGTCCGTAACCCCTTTGTAAGGTGTTGCTGATCCCATAGTGCCATATGAATAAAGCAGAATAATATTGTACTAATTCAAAACAAGAGAAAGGCGTATCTGATGCCTTTCTCTTGTGTTTACCCTAGTTAAAAACAATAACCCTTTAAGAATTTTATGTATCTGGAAATAAAGATTGTGATATTTTATGTTGCTCTTTGAATTGTGACATTGCTTACCTTACACCAACTTTCACATGTAATTAGTAAGAGATAAATTGCACTAACAAAAACTAAGTGATAACAATTAATATATAATTTATGATCTCCAACAAACCAGGAATACTTACATTTTTCTTGCTTTTATTACTCGAAAACCATATTTTATTACCTTTCTTGATTTTACTAAATTGCCTCAGTCATGACTGATAGGCAAAAACGTACAGTATCAGCACTAGTCAACATACCCCTGAAGAACACATTCATTATAGTACTGTAAATCAACCCCCCCCATGGATATAAATACCTTTACACAATACACATACTCTATACAGTATTTCTTCTGTAATCTAAATATGCTACAATCAAATTAGGTACAGGTCTTTATTGTGACATTATAACAACCTCCATCAAAATCAGCTATGAGAATAGACTGCATGACCTTTATTGTTCACTGATTTTATCCATTGTATTTTATATTTGGCAAATATTATAGCTCAATTTTATTACCTTTGTGATTGTGTAGAGGGATGATGACACAATGATGTAGGATGTGTCATGTGTTTCCTAAAACACAGTTTTTCTTTCCTGTGTAGCAGTCAGCCCTAGTTTGGAACACTAGTCATCTTTAAAAATGGCTAAGAGAATTGATATGAATGTAATAAATAACTCCGGCATATTGTACTTGTAGCCAAAAACATATTTACAACTCATGTTTCAGACAGCCACTGATGTATACACTAATTTAGACACTGGCTGAATGTGATGCTACAAGCACCCCATCACACGTGACTTCTACATGGGCCAGTAGTTTAAAGTGATTGGTCACTAATGAGTCCTAAATTCAAACAGACTTTGCTTGATGCCTTGCTATTACTCAGGCAAGGGGTCAGTGGCAGTTGCTCCTTCCTCAACTTTCTCGCAAACTGTCAGAGAGGAAAGAAATATAATGGTAATGAACATAGAGGATGCCTTCATTTATAAACACTACTATGGTAAATACAAGTATTAGCAAATCCTTAAGTCATGGTAGTGTTGTTGTGTATATAGGGTTTTTATTTATGTATGTAATCTACCCTTACTCCAGTGGTTCTCAAACTGTGTGCCTAGGCACCCTGTGGTGCCATAGATTGGTGATCTAGGACCAATTCTAGTTATTTATGGTAAATGTAATAGACAAAAACAGTGCTAATCATAAAATATGTGGCAAACAGAAGCAAATATTATGCCTCACCATGCAATTGAACCTAAGGATGACATATAATCCCAGTTTACTTAATATAATATTCATTTCTAAGAAACTTTTGGCCTAGGGGTGCTGTGTAAAAAATTCTGATACTCTAGGGTGCCGTGATACCAAAAACTTTGTGAATCACTGCCTTACTCCCTTTTAAGCTATTGCAACAGGTTACCATTTGGTGTGGATCATTGGGTTCACCTGTACTAGATTAAAAGTCAGTAGGTCGACCCCATATGGTCAACATAAAACTGGTCGACAGGGTCAATATGGCAACTAGCCATTACTGAAACTTGGATTACGCCCTCTGACACTACTTCTTCTGCTGCTCTCTCTTCTGGGGGCCTCACATTCTCACACACACCCCGACCTGGGGGTCGCCATGGGGGTGGTGTTGTGGTCCTTTTACCTTCTAGTTACTCCTACCAACTCATACCACCAGAACCATTCCTTACATTCTCAACATTTGAGGTCCATGCCATACGCCTCTTCCAACCAGTCCATCTTAGAGTAGCTGTCATTTACCGCCCCCCTTGCACTGCTTCCAAATTCATCAACAACTTTGCTTCCTGGCTTCCTCACTTTCTCTCTTCTGACATTCACTCCATTATCCTAGGCGATTTCAACATCCCTATTGACATCCGCACACAATCCCCTGCCTCTAAACCTTAACCTCACCTCTTCACTTGGTCTCTCCCAGTGGACCTCCTCACCCTCCCATGTGAATGGGAGCTCACTGGATCTGGTCTTCACTCACTGCTGTGATATTTCTGATTTTTCCAACTCCCCATTTCCCCTCTCTGACCACCACCTATCTCTCTCGACTTCCCCATCTCTACCTCCTAAGGCTACCATCACTAAGCGTAACATTGAAGCTATTGACACCACATTCCTTTCCTCCATGTTTGACTCACTTCTCTCTCCTATTCTCTCTCTCTCATGCCCTGAAAAAGCCACTACCACATACAATGCATCCCTTACTTCTGCTCTTGACTCTGTTGCTCCACCAACCACTATTCACCCTCGCAAATTAACACCTCAACCCTGGCACACCAAATGCACCAGATATCTGCAAAAATGCTCACGTACTGCTGAGCGACACTGGAGGAAATCACGCTCTAAGGCAGACTTCCTCCATTTCAAACTTATGCTCTCATCCTTCAGTGCTGCCCTTTCTCTTGCTAAACAGTCATACTTCAAGAACCTCATCTCCTACCAGTCTTCCAACCCCCGGCGCCTCTTTGCCACTCTCAACTCACTCCTCTGCCCACCTCCACCTCGTCTCCCTTCCTCACTCTCTGCTCTTGACTTTGCCAATTACTTCACATCCAAAATTGACTCCATACGTCAGGACATCACATCACACCAGTCCATCAGTAACCAGCTTTCTCCCATCCCTTACCAACCCTCCCCATCCCTCGCACCTACTCTGACATCTTTCTCCCATGCATCTGGAGAGGAAGTCATGGCCCTCATTCGTTCCTGTCCCCTCAGCACCTCCCCACTTGACCCTATCCTTTCCCGCCTCCTCCGCTACCTCTCTCCTTCTGCTTGTTCCCATCTTTCCCACCTTCTCAATCTATCTCTCTCATCAGGCACTGTCCCCTCTGCCTTCAAGCATGCACTCATCTCTCCTATTCTTAAAAAACCTACACTTGATCCAAACACTCTCTCCAACTACCGACCCATCTCTCTCCTCCCTTTTGCCTCCAAACTCCTTGAGCGTATTGTCTACTGCCTTTCTTTCCTCACACTCACTGCTTGACCCATTCCAGTCTGGCTTCCGTCCTCTCCACTCCACTGAAACTGCCCTTACAAAAGTATGCAATGACCTCCATGCTGCTAAATCTAAGGGACACTACTCTATACTTATTCTACTTGATCTCTCTGCTGCTTTTGACACTGTGGACCATCCTCTCCTACTGCAAATTCTTCACTCCATTGGTCTACGTGACACTGCCCTCTCTTGGCTGTCCTCCTACCTTTCTGACCGTTCTTTCTCTGTCTCCTCTCATGACTCCACCTCCCCCTCACTTCCACTAACTGTAGGGGTACCCCAAGGTTCTGTCCTTGGTCCTCTTCTCTTCTCTCTCTATACGTCCTCACTAGGTAAGCTCACTAGTTCTTTTGGTTTCCAAATATCATCTCTACGCTGGTGACACCCAAATCTATCTTTCCTCTCCAGACTTCTCCCCTGCTCTCCTCACTCGTATCTCCAACTGTCTCTCTGCTACCTCTTCCTGGATGTCCCAGCGCTTTCTTAAACTTAACATGTCTAAGACTGAGCTGATCATCTTCCCTCCCTCCCGCATAACCTCACCTCCTACAATCTCATTATCTATTGATGGCACTACTATCTCCTCTAGCCCCCAAGTGCGCTGTCTTGGAGTAATCCTTGATTCCTCCCTCTCCTTCAAACCACACATTCAGCACCTCTCACAAACCTGCCATTTTCATCTAAAAAATATTTCAAGAAACAGACCCATTCTGACCCAGGATGCTACTAAGACTCTTATCCACTCACTGGTCATCTCCAGACTGGACTACTGTAATCTGCTTCTGACTGGCATTCCTGACAAATACCTCTCTCCACTCCAATCTATCCTCAATGCTGCTGCCCGGCTCATCTTCCTCACCAAACGCACTACGTCCACCTCTCCTCTCTTACTAGACCTTCACTGGCTCCTCTTCCCTTTCAGAATCCATTTCAAGCTTCTCACACTCACTTACAAAGCCCTCACCCACTCCTCTCCCATCTACATCTCTGACCTTATCTCCCTTTACACTCCCACCCGTCCTCTTCGCTCTTCTAATGCACGCCGACTCTCCTGCCTACGGATTACTTCCTCCCACTCCTACCTCCAAGATTTTTCATGTGCTGCACCACTTCTTTGGAATTCCCTACCTCTCCCCCTCAGACTCTCCACCTCTCTACAAAACTTAAAACGGGCTCTCAAGACCCACTTCTTCACCAAACCCAGCCAAATCTCATCCTAACCCTCTGTTCTACGCTCTCTATGTACCCCAACTGTGTCACCCCTGTCTGTCTACCCCTCCTCTTTAGAATGTAAGCTCTCACGAGCAGGGCCCTCTTCCCTCATGTGCTTATCCTTTCTTACTTTAATAATCTTCAACTGCACCAATTCCATCAGTCTTCTGCCACTGATACTTATTCCAGTGTCATCTGCTGATGTAACTATGTTTTACCCTGTACTTGTCCTATACTGCCATCAACTGTAAGTTGCTGTTTTCCTGTTTGATTATTTGTTTATGTACTCTGTAATTGGGCACTGCGGAACCCTTGTGGCGCCATATAAATAAAGGATAATAATAATAATAATAATAACATGTTGACCAGGGTCAGTAGGTCAGCAAGTAAAAGGTAGACACTTGAAATGGTCAACAGGTACAAAAGGTTGACCTAGTTAAAAGGCTAACATGGAAATGGTCAACACAAAAACAGGTTGACACACATTTTTTTAAGTTTTTGGGGGTGTCATTTTCAGTGTAAAACCACAGGAACCCCAATTAGTGTATCTCATCTTCTTGCATGGCTCACATCGCTCACCATGTTTCAGGCAATGTGCCTCTCAGCGCTCAGAGCAGGTTATTATTTCCAATCATAGTCCATGTGAATAGTAAAGAATAAAAAAAGTTGAAAGAGAAAATCTTGTGTCGACCATATATGTTTCGACCATTCTGATATCGAGCATTTGAACCTGTCAACCTTTTGTACCTGTCAACCTTAAGCACTGTCGACCTTCTACATGTCAACCTTTTGACCATGTCTATGTTTTGAAACTGTCGTCCTAATGCATGTCGACCACATGGGGTTATTTTTTTAGAAGCCAGGACTTGGGAAGGACACATTCTGTTTAAAGTTGTGAGCATTTATTAGCCACCTGCCTCCAATATGGGGGTTAATTCAGAGTGGATCGTAGATGTGCTAAATTTAGCACATCTACGATCACTTTAACAGACATTCAGGGGGGGGGGGGTGCCCAGCACAGGGTTAGTCCACCCCGCATGTCTGGCTCTGCCCCGACACACAGGTACAAAAGCATTGCACAGCGGCGATGCTTTTGTACCTGATGAGTAGCTCCCTACCAGACAGCTCCTGCGCGTTGGCAGGGAGCTTCTCGCCGCATACTGGGTTGCAGCAGAGGCGATCACAGGGTAAAGACAGCCGTCGGCTGTCTGGCATGCGCTGGCGCACTGCGGCTCCTGTGCATGCGCACTTCAAACCTGATTGGTATTGTGCATGTTCGCTGCAAAGCTGTCATCAAAGCAAAAGGGGGCCACTTTGAGGAATATAAAATATAAAACATATTTTGATTTGTTTAACACTTTTTTTGTTTACAACATACTGTAATTCCATCAGTGTTTTTCATACTTTTGATGTCTTCAGTATTAATCTATAATATAGAAAATAATTAAAATAAATAAAAACCATTGAATGAGAAGGTGTGTTCAAACTCTGGTACTATATATATATATATATATATATATATATATATACATATATATAAATATATACAGTGGGACAAAAAAGTATTTGGATAGCCACCGATTGTGCAAGTTGACCCACTTAAAAAGATGAGAGAGGTCTGTAATTTCCATCATAGGTACACTTCAACTGTGAGAGACAGAATCTGAAAAAAAACACCTAAGAAATCACATTGTATAGTTCTGGGCTGATTCCTCACCGTTCTCAAGATCATTGATACCCCACAAGGTGAGATCTTGCATGGAGCCCCAGGTTGAGGGAGATTGTCAGTGATCTTGTATTTCTTCCATTTTTTAATAATTGCACCAACAGTTGATCTCTTCTCATCAAGCTGCTTGCCTATTGTCGAGTAGCTCATCCCAGCCTTGTGCAGCTCTACAATTTTGTCCCTGGTGTCCTTAGACAGCTCTCTGGTCTTGGCCATGGTGGAGAGGTAGCAGTCTGACTGTTTGAGGGTGTGTACAGGTGTCTTTTATACAGATAACCAGTTCAAACAGGTGCCATTAATACAGGTAACAAGTGGAGGATAGAAGAGTTTCTTAAATAAGAAGTAACAGGTCAGTGAGAGCCAGAAATATTGCTGCTTGGTAGGTGTCCAAATATTTATTTTCCACAAATTGTTTAAAAATCATACAATGTGATTTCCTGGTTTTTTTTCCAGATTCTGTCTCTCACAGTTGAAGTGTACCTATGATGGAAATTACAGACCTCTCTCATCTTCTTAAGTGGGTCAACTTGCACAATCGGTGACTGTCCAAATACTTTTTTGCCCCACTGTGTGTGTGTGTATAAATATATATATATATATATATATATATATAGCAATGATAACTTGCTCCGGTGCCCTTACAAAAACAGGTAAGTATAGAATCTTGGCGGCGCGGAACTCACATAAAGGTATGTGTTTGTCTTTTGTACTTCATCCTGATGAAAATATGAAAATATATTGAAACGTTGATAAGCAGACCTTGTCCGCATCTTTCATACTGAAAACCTGAGTGCCGCGCCGCCGTGAATATATATATATATATATATATATATATAAACATATATATATATATATTCCCAAGATACAAGATACATAAAGATATAAATGCCCCTCCAGCACGTCCCATCATTTTTGCTAGGGGATCATTATTTAAAAAAATCTCTATGTACCTTGATTTTTTCTTGCAACCATGTGTTCAGACCCATGATTACTATTTAAAGGATACTACCTCACTTCTGACTAGACTGGCAGAAATTCCAACAGTTCCCCCTGGTTGTTAGCAACCATTGACGCTAAGAGCCTTTATGCTTGCATTCCCCATGGCGATGGCCTGACTGCTGTACAATTGGTGATTGACAATCATCCCCTATGCAAAGGGCCCAGCATTGAATTGTTCGTTCGTTTGTTGCGTCTTACGCTGAAACGCAATTATTTTATGTTTAACAACGCTTATTATGTACAGCGTCAGGGCTGCGCCATGGGGAGCAATGTGTCTCCGTCTCTCGCCAACTGTTATATGTTTGGCGTAGAGGAAGCTTTATTTTTTTCAAAAGATGAGGTTAAGTCTAATGTATTACTGTATCTTAGATACATTGATGATCTGTTGCTCTTTTGGACAGATACAAAAGAGCAATTGGAATCTTTGATTGATGTACACAATGAAACTGATTCACCAGTGAAATTCACTTATACCATCAATACATCTAGTATTAATTTTTTAGATGTCAATATTAGTATAATTGATAATCAGATTAGAACACAGCTATTCTGTAAACCCACAGATAGGAATAACATTTTGTTAGCCACTAGTCATCATCCAGAACCTCTGAAGAGAGGTCTTCCATTTTCTCAAATGCTCCGTGTTCGTAGAATTATCAGTGATGAGACACAGATAGAGAAAGCTCTTGATGACATGGTTAACAAGTTTAAAAATACTGTCCTAGAGAGTTGGCATGTACCAAGAATCGGGTACTTAAAATTCCCAGATCTGAATCTCTGGTCTCTTTGACCAGAAAAAGTCATTCTAAATTTGTCTGGGTTAGCAAATATAATACTGCCAGTACTAGAATTAACAAGGTTACCAAAGCATTCTGGACGGTCATTCAATCTGACCCCGCTCTCTCCAATTTACGTGATCAACGAACAATGCCTGCCTACAAGAGAGGTAAAAATATCAACAACTATGTGGTTAAATCGGATATACAATTTCCACTTCAAGTGGATATGCAAAGTAGGTCATTTTTGAATCAGCAGCGTAAGGACTGCTTTAAATGCCTTGGCTGCACTACGTGCAGCCATATGATCGCAGGCGATACATTTCATCACCCTTACACCGGCAAAAAATTCAACATTCGCCATAGAGTCACTTGCAGCCCGAAGTTTGTCATTAATCTTCTCAGTTGCCCATGTGGCCTCCACTACGTGGGCAAAACTGAAAGTGCGTTCAAAGAACGTATGGCCAATCACCGTTCATCGATAAGGGCCGCCTTACTGTCAGGGAAGAGTGATTTACCGGTCCCCAGACATTTTGTAGAAGCCCGCCACTCTTTAGCGACCTTGCGCCATCGTATAATTGACCACATCCCCCCACTAAAATGGGGGGGCGACCGTGTTCTCCGGTTATTGCAAGCAGAGTCCAAGTGGATTTTTCTACTGGATACATTGTCTTCCCGTGGTTTGAACGAGCAGTTAGGGTTATCTTGCTTCCGACAGGGCGAGATTTTTTTACCAATAGTGATAGTTTTGATGTACTTTGGGCAATATTGGCACATATTAGCATCAAGCGGGCATTGTTTGTGATATAACTTTAAATGTGAAACAACTTATTCTTGAAGCTCTCTGGCAAATTGCTATCATATTACTGTATTTGTACAGGCAGGTCGCTACATTGCATCACTTGTGTAGTGTATATGTGTAATTTTAATGTTTGCTTCTTAATTTTTCTCTTTTTTTCATTATATAGCACGTTTTGCACTTTGTATAATTTTGGTGCTCTGGCCCCTCCGTACTGCTGGTGTCCAGGCGCAACGTGATGATGTCATTAATTCGAGCATGGCGCGCGGACGGCGGGAGGCATGGACGGATCAGAGGAGGTATAAAGGTATGTAAGATTTGTGTATTGTATTATGCCCTGATGAAAATGTTGATGGAATAACATTGAAACGTTGGCCTATTAGAGCTGTGTCGTGTTTTCTTTGCCGTGAGTGCTGCCGGATCATCTGGAGACAATGTAATTCTTAGATTGGGATCTGGGGAATATGGAGGCCAACTCAACACATTGAAATTAGTGATGTGCACCAGAACTTTTTCGGGTTTTGTGTTTTGGTTTTGGATTCGGTTCCGCAGCCTTATTTTGGATTCGGACGCATTTTGGCAAAACCTCCCTGAAATTTTTTTGTCGGATTCGGGTGTGTTTTGGATTCGGGTGTTTTTTTTACAAAAAACCCTCAAAAACAGCTTAAATCATAAAATTTGAGGGTCATTTTGATCCCATAGTATTATTAACCTCAATTAACATAATTTCCACTCATTTCCAGTCTATTCTGAACACCTCACACCTCACAATATTATTTTTAGTGCTAAAATGTGCACTGAGGTCGCTGGATGACTAAGGTAAGCGACCCAAGTGGCCAACACAAACACCTGGCCCATCTAGGAGTGGCACTGCAGTGTCAGACAGGATGGCAGATTTAAAAAATAGTCCCCAAACAGCACATGATGCAAAGAAAAAAAGAGGTGCACCAAGGTCGCTGGATGGCTAAGCTAAGCGACCCAAGTGGCCGACACAAACACCTGGCCCATCTAGGAGTGGCACTGCAGTGTCAGACAGGATGGCACTTCAAAAAATAGGTCCCAAACAGCACATGATGCAAAGAAAAATGAAAGAAAAAAGAGGTGCAAGATGGAATTGTCATTGGGCCCTCCTACTCACCCTTATGTTGTATAACCAGGACATGCACACTTTAACAAACACATCATTTCAGCGACAGGGTCTGCCACACGACTGTGACTAAAATGACTGGTTGGTTTGGGCCCCCACCAAAAAAGAAGCAATCAATCTCTCCTTGCACAAACTGGCTCTACAGAGGCAAGATGTCCACCTCCTCCTCATCGTCTGATTCCTCACCCCTTTCACTGTGTACATCCCCCTCCTCACAGATTATTAATTCGTCCCCACTGGAATCCACCATCTCAGGTCCCTGTGAACTTTCTGGAGGCAATTGCTGGTGAATGTCTCCATGGAGGAATAGATTATAATTCATTTTGATGAACATCATCTTCTCCACATTTTCTGGAAGTAACCTCATACACCGATTGCTGACAAGGTGAGCGGCTGCATTAAACACTCTTTCGGAGTACACACTGGAGGGGGGGCAACTTAGCTAAAATAAAGCCAGTTTGTGCAAGGGCCTCCAAATTGCCTCTTTTTCCTGCCAGTATACGTACGGACTGTCTGACGTGCCTACTTGGATGCGGTCACTCATATAATCCTCCACCATTCTTTCAATGGTGACAGAATCATATGCAGTGACAGTAGACGACATGTCAGTAATCGTTGGCAGGTCCTTCAGTCCGGACCAGATGTCAGCACTCGCTCCAGAATGCCCTGCATCACCGCCAGCGGGTGGGCTCGGAATTCTAAGCCTTTTCCTCGCAGCCCCAGTTGCGGGAGAATGTGAAGGAGGAGCTGTTGATGGGTCACGTTCCGCTTGACTTGACAATTTTCTCACCAGGAGGTCTTTGAACCTCTGCAGACTTGTGTCTGCTGGAAAGAGATATACAACGTAGGTTTTAAATCTAAGATCGAGCACGGTGGCCAAAATGTAGTGCTCTGATTTAAACAGATTGACCACCCATGAATCCTGGTTAAGCGAATTAAGGGCTCCATCCACAAGTCCCACATGCCTAGCGGAATTGCTCTGTTTTAGCTCCTTCTTCAATCTCTCCAGCTTCTTCTGCAAAAGCCTGATGAGGGGAATGACCTGACTCAGGCTGGCAGTGTCTGAACTGACTTCACGTGTGGCAAGTTCAAAGGGTTGCAGAACCTTGCACAACGTTGAAATCATTCTCCACTGCGCTTGAGTCAGGTGCATTCCCCCTCCTTTGCCTATATCGTAGGTAGCTGTATAGGCTTGAATGGCCTTTTGCTGCTCCTCCATCCCCTGAAGCATATAGAGGGTTGAATTCTACCTCGTTACCACCTCTTGCTTCAGATGATGGTGGGGGCAGATTCAGGAGTGTTTGCTGGTGCTCCAGTCTTCGGCACGCAGTGGCTGAATCCCGAAAGTGGGCCGCCATTCTTCTGGCCACCAACAGCATCTCTTGCACGCCCCTGTCGTTTTTTAAATAATTCTGCACCACCAAATTAAATTTATGTGCAAAACATGGGACGTGCTGGAATTTGCCCACATGTAATGCACGCACAATATTGGTGGCATTATCCAATGTCACAAATCCCCAGGAGAGTCCAATTGGGGTAAGCGATTCTGCAATGATGTTCCTCAGTTTCCGTAAGAGGTTGTCAGCTGTGTGCCTCTTATGGAAAGCGGTGATACAAAGCATAGCCTGCGAGATTCTGCTACTGGTGCCGCCGCTGCTGTTCTTGCTGCGGGAGGCAATACATCTACCCAGTGGGCTGTCACAGTCATATAGTCCTGAGTCTGCCCTGCTCCACTTGTCCACATGTCCGTGGTTAAGTGGACATTGGGTACAACTGCATTTTTTAGGACACTGGTGAGTCTTTTTCTGAGGTCTGTGTACATTCTCGGTATAACCTGCCTAAAGAAGTGAAACCTAGATGGTATTTGGTAGTGGGGACACACTAACTCAATAAATTCTCTAATTCCCTGTGAATTAACGGTGGATACCGGACACATGTTTAACACCACTGCAGCTGCCAAGGCCTGAGTTATCTGCTTTGCAGCAGGATGACTGCTGTGATATTTCATCTTCCTCGCCAAGGACTGTTGGACAGTCAATTGCTTACTGGAAGTAGTACAAGTGGTCTTCCCACTTCCCCTCTGGGATGACGATCGACTCCCAGCAGCAACAACAGCAGCACCAGCAGCAATAGGCGTTACACTCAAGGATGCATCGGAGGAATCCAAGGCAGGAGAGGACTCGTCAGACTTGCCAGTGACATGGCCTGCAGGACTATTGGCTTTCCTGTCTAAGGAGGAAATTGACACTGAGGGAGTTGGTGGTGTAGTTTGCGGGAGCTTGGTTACAAGAGGAAGGGATTTAGTTGTCAGTGGACTGCTTCTGCTGTCACCCAAAGTTTTTGAACTTGTCAATGACTTCTGATGAATGCGGTCCAGGTGACGTATAAGGGAGGATGTTCCTAGGTGGTTAACGTCCTTACCCCTACTTATTACAGCTTGACAAAGGCAACACACGGCTTGACAAATGTTGTCCGCATTTCTGTTAAAATAATTCCACACAACAAGGTGATTTTTTTTTGTAATTTGACCAGGCATGTCAATGGCCATATTCGTCCCACGGACAACAGGTGTCTCCCCGGGTGCCTGACTTAAACAAACCACCTCACCATCAGAATCCTCCTTGTCAATTTCCTCCTCAGCGCCAGCAACACCCATATCCTCATCCTGGTGTATTTCAACAGTGACATCTTCAATTTGACTATCAGGAACTGGACTGCGGGTGCTCCTTCCAGCACTTGCAGGGGGCGTGCAAATGGTGGAAGGCGCCACCTCTTCCCATCCAGTGTTGGGAAGTTCAGGCATCGCAACCGACACAATTGGACTCTTCTTGGGGATTTGTGATTTAGAAGAGCGCACAGTTCTTTGCTGTGCTTTTGCCAGCTTAAGTCTTTTCATTTTTCTAGCTAGAGGATGAGTGCTTCCATCCTCATGTGAATCTGAACCACTAGCCATGAACATAGGCCAGGGCCTCAGCCGTTCCTTGCCACTCTGTGTCGTAAATGGCATATTGGCAAGTTTACGCTTCTCATCAGACGCTTTTAATTTTGATTTTTGGGTCATTTTACTGAACTTTTATTTTTTGGATTTTACATGCTCTCTACTATGACATTGGGCATCGGCCTTGGCAGATGATGTTGATGGCGTTTCATCGTCTCGGCCATGACTAGTGGCAGCAGCTTCAGCACGAGGTGGTTAGCAAAATTCTGCACTGTCCTACTACTACATATACTGCGCACAACTAAAAATGCACCACAGGTATGGATGGATAGTATACTTGACGACACAGAGGTAGGTAGAGCAGTGGACTACTGTACTGTACTGTACTGTACTGCTATATATTATATACTGGTGGTCAGCAAAATTCTGCACTGTCCTCCTACTATATATACTGGGCAAAACTAAAATGCACCACAGGTATGGATGGATAGTATACTTGACGACACAGAGGTAGGTAGAGCAGTGGACTACTGTACCGTAATGCTATATATTATATACTGGTGGTCAGCAAAATTCTGCACTGTCCTCCTACTATATATACTGCACAAAACTAAAATGCACCACAGGTATGGATGGATAGTATACTTGACGACACAGAGGTAGGTAGAGCAGTGGCCTACTGTACTGTACTGCTATATATTATATACTGGTGGTCAGCAAAATTCTGCACTGTCCTCCTACTATATATATACTGCGCACAACTAAAATGCACCACAGGAATCGAAGGATAGTACACTTGACGACACAGTGGTAAGTAGAGCAGTGGCCTACTGTACCATACTGCTATATATTATATACTGGTGGTCATCAAAATTCTGCACTGTCCTCCTACTATATATACTGCGCACTTCTAAAATGCACCACAGGTATGGATGGATAGTATACTTGACAACACAGAGGTAGGTAGAGCAGTGGACTACTGTACTGCACTGCTATATATTATATACTGGTGATCATCAAAATTCTGCACTGTCCTCCTACTATATATACTGCGCACAACTAAAATGCACCACAGGTATGGATGGATAGTATACTTGATGAGACAGAGGTAGGTAGAGCAGTGGACTACTGTACCGTACTGCTATATATTATATACTGGTGGTCAGCAAAATTCAGCACTGTCCTCCTACTATATACACTGCGCACAACTGAAATGCACCATAGGTATGGATAGATAGTATTCTTGACGACACAGAGGTAGGTAGAGCAGTGGACTACTGTGCCGTACTGCTATATATTATATACTGGTGGTCAGCAAAATTCTGCACTGTCCTCCTACTATATATACTGCGCACAACTAAAATGCACCACAGGTATGGATGGATAGTATACTTGATGACACAGAGGTAGGTAGAGCAGTGGCCTACTGTACCGTACTGCTATATATTATATACTGGTGGTCAGCAAAATTCTGCAATGTCCTCCTTCTATATATACTGCACACAACTAAAATGACCCACAGGTATGGATGGATAGTATACTTGATGACACAGAGGTAGGTAGAGCTGTGGCCGACTGTACCGTACTGCTATATATTATATACTGGTGGTCAGCAAAATTCTGCACTGTCCTCCTACTATATATACTGCGCACAACTAAAATGCACCACAGGTATGGATGGATAGTATACTTGATGACACAGAGGTAGGTAGAGCAGTGGACTACTGTACCGTACTGCTATATATTATATACTGGTGGTCAGCAAAATTCTGCACTGTCCTCCTACTATATATACTGCGCACAACTAAAATGCACCACAGGTATGGATGGATAGTATACATGACGACACAGAGGTAGGTAGAGCAGTGGACTACTGTACCATACTGCTATATATTATATACTGGTGGTCAGCAAAATTCTGCACTGTCCTCCTACTATATATACTGCGCACAACTAAAATGCACCACAGGTATGGATGGATAGTATATTTGACGACACAGAGGTAGGTAGAGCAGTGGACTACTGTACCGTACTGCTATATATTACATACTGGTGGTCAGCAAAATTCTGCACTGTCCTCCTACTATATATACTGCGCACAACTAAAATGCACCACAGGTATGGATGGATAGTATACTTGACGACACAGAGGTAGGTAGAGCAGTGGACTACTGTACCACACTGCTATATATTATATACTGGTGGTCAGCAAAATTCTGCACTGTCCTCCTACTATATAAACTGCGCACAACTAAAATGCACCACAGGTGTTATGCACACAAGTGCCAGCAGGAATGTACTGGTGTCTGAATGGAGAGGGATGCAAAACAAATGAACTCACAGACAGACTGGGGAATATGACATTACATACATAGAAGGTGATAGGGTAACAAAATAAACACAAAGTGAACAGAGAAGCCCAAAGGCTAAGAAACTGGGTGTCTCCCTAGTATTAGGAATGCTCAGATGGAAAGAAGCGAGATGTTGTGATTTAATACGTAGAGAACCCGAAATGCTGTTGCTAAGGGCAACAGCAAAACCCTAAAGGGTTACCAACGGGTGTGGCAGTAAACTCCTTGGTCAGAGATGGAATAATAGACACAAGGAGAGTCTCCACAATCTTAGTCCTCACTTGCAGTGCACTGGTTCAACTTACTGCCACTAAACTGACACCTGAACACCTTGCACAGTGAGAAAGGATTTTGGCAGGCAAGTCTGAGAATACAGCCGCAAACTTGCTAGGTTCACAGAGTAGCAAAAGAACCCCAGCAGGTTAAACGACTGACTCCAGTCTTACTGCTAGGTCTGGATTGGCAGAGTGTAATACCAAATCCCAAGGCCTATTTGCAGTAAGCAACAAACAAATACAAAGTTTACACAGTACTAGCTAGCTTTCAGGAACTGACTAACCAACAAAGATTCAGCAGCATCTGCCTAACCCAGGTGCTGTCCACGCCCCACTCAGACCTCACAGACTGTGAGCACAAAAACCAGCACCGGATCCCCTGCCGTGCACAGAGCCTGTAACCACTGCACAGCAAAAGACCCGAACCGGAGTATCAGCTACGCTCAGGTTACTCCGCTAGCACTTGTCTCCCGGTTGCCATGACGATGTGGCAGCACAGAGCAGGAGACCCTAACAACAGGTATGGATGGATAGTATACTTGACGACACAGAGGTAGGTAGAGCAGTGGACTACTGTACCGTACTGCTACATATTATATACTGGTAGTCAGCAAAATTCTGCACTCTCCTACTACTATATATACTGTGGTCCATGCTCATTGTCTTTCCCACCTCTGTCACTCCTGTCTATCTCACTCTCACTTTATAATTTAAGTTTTTACCAGCAGCGCCGTCTTCCCTCGTGTGCTCTTACTTCCACTACTTATACCATCATCTACTACCTACAATGACACCCAACCCATGGGTTCTGCCACCCTGCTGTTTTTTTTGCATATTATGGGGGTCATTCAGACCTAATTGAATGCTAGGTTTTTTCGCTGCACTGCGATCAGGTCAGAACTGTGCATGCATATGCACCGCAATGCGCAGGCGCGTCGCACGGGTACAAAGCAGATCGTTGCTGTGCGTTGGGTTTAACAAAGAATCCATACGCACAGATGATCGCAAGGAGATTGACAGGAAGAAGGCGTTTGTGGGTGTCAACTGACCATTTTCAGGGAGTGTTTGGAAATACACAGACATGTTCAAGCGTTTGCAAGGTGGGTATCTGACGTCAATTCCGGGACCGGACAGGCTGAAGTTATCGCAAGGGCTGAGTAAGTTCTGGGCAACTTAGAAACTGCAGAAATATTTTTTGGACTGCCCGGCTGCACATGCGATAGCACACTTGCAAAGTGAAAATACATTCCCCTATGGGTGGCAACTATCTGCTCGCAGCAGTGCAAAAAAACCCTAGTGAGCGATCAAGTCTGAATTAGGCCCTATGAGCCCTGATTCACAATTGTTTATAAACCATGTCCATAGTCTGCAATGTTCTATACTGCTGGTCACTGTTTTCTTGTTTTGTTCATTCTGCTTACGTACTTTATAAGGTTCTGTTTTCGTACTTTGGGGTATATTTGTGAAGCAGTGAAAAGAGTGGAGAAATGAGCCAGTGGGGAAGTTGCCTATGGCAACCAATCAGCTGCTACATATAATTTTATAGAATTAATTTCATAAATGTTACCTCAAAACTGATTTATTGCCATGGGCAATTTTCCTCACTGGCTTACTTCTCCACTCTTTTCACTGCTTCGTGAATAGACCCCTATGTGAGATGCTGTGTGCCCCTTATTATCCTATGTATATAAAAGATGATGATGATAATAATAGTAGTAATAATAATAATCTCATATATAATAGCTCAGATCTGTCACTCTGTGACTGTGTGGATAACACTGGGCATGGCTAGGAGCTCTCATTGGGTTAGAAGCAGGTCTATTACAGCCAGTCCGCAGCTGATTGGGTGAGAAATGCCCTCCCACACAGGTTACATCCAATGGGAGGCTCTGCCCTTTGTCTTCTGTGTGTTCCCAGAGTAGAATTAACAATGGGGCTGATAGAGCTGCAGCTCCAGGTCCACACCCCAAAATAGGGCCATTGCATCTGCAGCAACAGCAACATGCCCTCCAACAATTTACATATAAAAATCGGTACAAATTCAAAAAGGGGGCGTGGTCACGGGTAAAATGTTGTGGCCACGCCCCTTTTCCTATACTTTCAATGGAAGTTTGGAGAGCCAAAAATCGGTACAGACCATAAATAAAGGTACTGTACTTGTCAAAAAGGTACAGTTGGAGGGTATGCCACTGCATCTGCAGCAAGTCTCTGCGCTGTAGATACTGCAGAGTCCTATGTCCTGCTGCCAGTCCACCTGCCCACTCCAGCATCAACAATCCCCACTCCCTAACCACGGTGCAGGTGGAACAAAAGCTGCTGTGGCAACCAGTAGAGATGTGTATGAAAGCGGTGCAGCGGAAGCCTTTCATAGCAGTCCCTGTGCCGCATACTCTCTGAGCCCCAGAGCCTCCTCTGCGTGTGATGTCAAAGAAGTGCCTGCCTGCCACAGCCATGCCCAGATCCCCAGAGGCCCTGACTACACAACACAGCATCTGGGCTGCTGGCCTGGAAGCCCCGAAATGGCTAATGTAATGGAGGGTAATGTATGGAGGCTGAATCAATGTAAAAGGTAACAGTGCTGTGCAGTGCAGTGGGTCTGCAGTGTCACTGACACTGCACAGCACTCCCCCCTATTACATTGATTCAGCGAGTCAGTCAGTTCTGCCAGCCAGTCACTATTGTTAGCACCGGTGTCCCAACGTGCCACATTACAGGGAAGTAGACACACTAACTAAACTACAGCTTCCAACAGCCCTTAACGCTGAAGCATTCCGGAACTAAGGCCTGCTGGGAGCTGTAGTTGATTGAGTGCATCTGCTTCCCTGTAATGCGGCGCGTTGGGACACCAACGCTAAGAATAGTGAATGGCTGCTTGGCTGGTGTGCGAGTCTCCAGGAGAGCCACTGCCAAAGGGAAAACAGCATCTTAGCTGCTTCCAGGAGGAGAAGCATTACCCACCCCTCCCCCACTTGCAGTACCTCCGGGATTCATCTGTGGCACCCTCACACACACACCCACCACCACCCGCGGTGGCTCCGGACTCCCTCCCCCACCCGCAGCACCCTCACACCCGCACCTCGCCCAACCGCCACACCCAACACCCACCCCTCCATTCCCTGCCGGACCCCACGCAACCGCTCCTCCCCCACCCACGGTGGCTCCGGACCCTCACCTGCGGTACCCACGCACGCACCCTTCCTCCACCCATGGCACCGCCACAACCGCCCCTCCCCCACCCACGGCACCCCCGCACCCGCCACTCCCCCAACCACAGCACCTGCTAGGTGATTCATCAGGCCCTGCATGCGCTGTTCACGCCATTTTAAGGGGCTATGACCCCTTAATCATCGCACGCCCTTTCTCTGTGCAATATTTAACCACTCACACAATTATGTTCGGAGGTAATACTCCATATAATACAAATATTGCATGCCACAAGGGCATGCAAGGGTTAAGGGGGCGTAGCCCCTTACGACGATGTGAAGAGCACCCGTAGGGCGCGATGAATCACCTAGTAATAATAATAATAACTGAGTGTTCACTTTTTTGCTACCTAATATAGCCATCCCTTGACAGGTACCATTGTAACAGGGTAATCAATGTTTATTGAATCACATCAGTGGTATTAATGTTAAGGCTGATGTGTAGATAGATAAATAGATATATAGATAGACAAACAGACACACAGACAAATTAAAGATAGATAGATAGATAGATAGATAGATAGATAGATAGATAGATAGATAGATAGATAGATTAGAGAGAGATATAGCTAGCTAGCTAGCTAGATGATAGATAGATAGATAGATAGATAGATAGATAGATAGATAGATAGACAGACAGACAGACAGACAGAAAACGGACGGACGGACGGACGGACGGACGGACAGACAGACAGACAGATAGATTAGAGAGAGATATAGCTAGCTAGCTAGCTAGATGATAGATAGATAGATAGATAGATAGATAGATAAATAGATAGATGATTGATAGATAGATAGATAGATAGATAGATAGATAGATAGATAGATAGATACATAGATACTACACACACACTAGCTGTGAATAATCGATGCCTCCCCTATGGCTAGCAGCAGGATGCAGACTGACAACGTGCTAAAGAAAGCTGCAGATACCGTATGTGACTACTGACAGTGATGTGGAGAACACAGGTGACAGTATAGACTGGGAGCCAGCGCTGTCCGAAGTGCTGAAGCATTGCCCGGGCAGTAGCAGAGTCATGTGGCGGCTACAGAGCAGACTATTGTGAGCCGGCGCTATCCGTGGTGCGTCCGGTCAGTAGCACAGTAATGTGGCGCCTGCCGGGTACTGTCGAGTGTATAGAGGGAGCCGGTGCTGTCCGTGGTGCTGCAGCAGAGCCCAGCAAGGCCCCGCCTCGGTCTGCAGACGGACAGAGCTAGGCGTCATGTGTGCCCCTCCTCTCCCCGCTCCCCTCCCTCCCTCACTCCCGGAGACAGGAGCACAAGCCCGGAGCCGCTGGGAAGGGGAAGAGCGCTCTCTCCTTATTACACAAACCTGGGCAATTTTCCTGGGACCGACACCCGCTCCAACCTTGTGACAGGCATAGGGAGCATAGGGACCAGGGCGCAGGTAAGGTGCAGGGTGTGTTCTGCAGGCTGTGCTGGTGCTGTGTGAGGGATGCACAGGGATGGGTGCGTGGCATACTGAGCAGGTACAGGAGGGGATGAGATCATGAAGCATTGCTACCAAGTAATGTCTTATTTATTGCCTGAATATTGACCATAGTGTCCGTTATCTATCCTGTGTTGTCTTCCTAATGTCTATGCGACGGAATAATGAGAAAAAATGGGAGGGGTAGGTGGATTAAGGGAATATGGGATGTGTTGCACCCCTAGTGCTGTTCCTTGGCTGCAATATTTTATAGTTCCCTGATTATGGTGCTGGCAGGCTGAGTAGAATTCCTTATTTTATGTAACTGCAGATATACTATCACAGAACCATCATTGCAGCCAGATGTGATACAAGAAATAAGGAGGATAGAAGAGATTTAGGGGACCCTTCTCAGTTGTATTTTATTTGTTTTCATTTAAAATACATGAGCAAATTTGCCCTGGTCAGATGGCAAAATTCATCCAGTAGTTGGTTTTTTTCCCCAGCAAGCATAGAGAAGTCTGCACAATAAGGATTCCCCCTGAAGGATTGTAAATGCCAATTGACATGCCGTTTATATGAATGTACAGTATTGTTGAGAGGCGTTGTGACTCCTGATCTCAGCCTATTGGGGGTGCAGATAGGACATGATGTCTTAAAATGTGTTGTTATTTTTTCTACTACACAGAGTCGCCCTCATCCAGATATGATTGCCAAATGACAAGACGTATTCTAAGGAAAATTCATTGATGTTGTTATTATTCTAAGAATTAACTAAAGACAGAAAATGGATGGTATTATAGGAACACTTGATTAGTGTGTTCATGTACACTCAGTATATACATTTAAATACATGTATTTTGGGGTGTATGTGTACTAGCAGCTATAAATCTCTAGAGGCAAAATGTTTGTCTTGCTCTATTTACAGTGCATGCTGTTGAGGTTGTATTGCATGGATAATCAAGTGATCTGGGCTTTAATAATGGAGTTCTACAATATGATGTATAAGGTTGTCGCTATGTTGCTCTGCTGCAGGCAAAAATCACCTAGTGGATCTAGATCTCCTCTGTATTAGGAGGAGAAAGCCTGCTGGTGGTGCCACCACAATGCTTCATGCAGGAAACTATGCCCGTTGGCATCCTCTGAATGTGGAGGATTAGGGATCACCCAGTTCTGGTCACTTCTGGTGGAAGCTTAACCACAATTGTCGGCACAATGCGGTGCCATAAATTATACCTAGTTTCTGCTTGTAGAAAAAAAAGGTGTTAATTAGACATTGAGCTGTCGTGTCTAGGTTATAAATTAAGAGGAGAAATTACATGCAAGGACTTGCAATGGCAGAGTTATATGTACATCATCACCTTCTGCAGCACATTGCTAGTCTCTCCTGCTCTGTGTGATTGTAGTAGATTGGGTATTCGACTCACCAGTGAAAAAAAATCTGATTTACATGGAAACCGAAGTGGCAGATGTGCTATTGATGGCTGGTTCTTATTAACATGTGGATTTCTAAATCCTTGAGCTCACATGTGAGAGATATAACAGCTGTATTGACAATCATAAAGGGTTTATGCTGACTGAATAGTGTTGTGGTCTATTATTACTTAGTAAATGGCTTGTGAGGACTGAGGCTTAACCCTTTGGCTCTCTATAGCTTCTCCAGCAAGGAACATGTTAAAATGAGCATGGGGAGAGCTAAGAGCCCATAAGCCAAATGATGACTTTTATTTGCTGTAGTAGTAATCATGGCAGTACTGAGAGGGAGAAGAGGCGAAGCAGCCAAGGAAATAATACCTGATATGGTGATTACATCTTTTCAGTATTCATTCACATTCTGCCTCACCTTGCGAAAATTAAATGTTCAGGCCCGCCAGCGTCTCCGCTTGCAGGCACCTGCTGGGATACTGTTCTCCTTCTCCATGTTTCCAAACACATTGGAAGTGACTGATAGCTTTGTATAGATTTCTTCATAGTGTATGAGATGTAGATAAAATGGATACAGTCCTGGAGGAAAATCATTTGGTAATAGCTTCCATGTAGCAAGATGTTAATGCATTGTTAGGTTGCAATGAAACATTTGGCTCAAATGAATGTTTATGTTACTGTGCTATATAATTCTGCAAAAATAAAATCTCACTGCAACCTTGCTTTAGTTATTACATTTGTATTATATTTTATTATTTTTATTCTTAGTTACTATGCAATATTTTTTTCTATTCTTGGACTATTTACTTACTGATATTTAACTTGCTTGCAGATTGATGGGTTGTACTAGACCACATCTGAATGGGATCTCATTTGTTATTATTGTGGAAAGGAAAGAAGAAGAGTTCTTAACATTTACATATCAAATAGTTGCTTCTGCTTCATAGAGAGAAGGATCTCAGAATACCATGAGTGATGATTCATGTCCTCTTTTGTAGTGTCATGGAATCTTTTTCATGATCTACGCTTAGCATGGGATTTAAATGAGGCCAGAAGAGAAGTCATTTGCTCTGCTTTAGATAATAAAAAAATATATCTCTATATATATTGCCACATTCGGATCCAGCAGGAACTGGACTTCATAAAATTATTGCTAATTTAGAATTGGGAACCCACCATGCAGTTTACCATGGAACTCTAGAATTCCATTTTATTTTTTCATGCTAATTAGTTTTACATAAACATAAACAGTTGGTTCATTCGCTGTCATTGACCATAGGTGGCCCACTTAAATAAGGGACCATAATATTTTGGATAGTTACACACTAAAAAAGGCAATCTGGAAGATCTACGCAATTTAAAGGACCCCCAAGACATTAAGTCATTAAAGATGGCTAGTGTTCTTAAGCAAGGGGTCCTTATTATCTGGATGATCTTAATCCTTGGATGCATGGTGGACATGGGCCGTGGCCTGGAATTTCCTGGAACAGAAGGCCAGTGGACTCGCTTTCCAAAGTGGAATGCTTGTTGTGAAAGTGAAATGAGTTTTAATATGAAGACCAAAAGATCGAGTGGACTTGTTATATACTTTGATGATGAGGGTTTTTGTGATTTCTTGGAGCTCATACTCTATGAAGGCCGGTTGAAGTTGAGTTTTTCCATTTTTTGTGCTGAGCCAGCTTCTCTTCTGACAGACCTTGCTGTAAATGACAACAACTGGCACTCAGTAATCATAAAGAGAAATTTCAAGAATACTACATTAATCTTAGACAAGGAGAGCAAATGGGTAGAAGTGAAATCAAAACGGAGAGACATGACAGTCTTCAGTAGCCTTTTTATAGGTGGGATCCCTCCAGAACTACAATCGAATACTTTAAAATTAACGTTTCCAGCAGTGAAAGACCACAGTCCCTTTCAAGGCTGGATAAGCGATGTCCGGGTCAATTTCTCAGACTCATCTCCTGTAACAAGCAATGATGTTAAGATTGAGGACTCTACAAACCCATGTGCCAAGGACCAAGTTTGTCTGAATGGCGGAGTTTGCTCAGTTGTGAATGAAGAAGCCATGTGTGACTGTTCCCAGACTGGTTTTCAAGGGAAAGACTGCAGTGAAGGTAACACTATGTTCCCTCTGGTCCTCCTAATTGTTGTATCATATAATGTGTGTACATGAACAATCAATTTCAGGGCGCTTGCATGTTTGTAGATATTTTTTTTTTAGTTGATCTCCTTTCTTCCTAACCAGCCCTCTTTATTGTTGCTTGCCCTTATTTTAAATAATTTCATTTATAAAAGCTCCAAAGTGTCTTCCTTGATTACTGTGACCAGAGCAGCTGTACAAACTAAATATTTCAAACTAGAATACAGTATATTTTTTGCATTACAACATAATACAACCCAAAAAATTCCCAGATAGATGTCAACTTTAAGAGCTTCCATTTACATGGCAATAACCAGATGGCTATTATCATTTTAGAGTAGCTAATTTGCATATTGACAATGTTCCTATTCTTTTAAAAAGTCATATAATGATATCAAAGACTTTTTCAATCAGCATATTTAAACATTACTGTAGAATGAAAACTTTATCACCTCTACAAGTCTTAAAGAATTGCCTACAATTCTTTCAGAAAGACCAGTAGAATTTTTCACATGACATACTGTAGAACATTAACTTACTTATTGTTTGTAAAGTGTTATATCACAGTAGAATTGACTATCCCATAATTATCGAGACAGAACTGGGGCAAGCTTGGGGCAAAGCGATTGCTCCATATTTATTGGAGGAAAACATTCTGTTAAATATGGAGCAATCATTCTGCCCCAGAGTTGGCCCAGTTTCTCTGTGATAAATGTTATCCTAAATCATAAGAGCTAGAAGAGAACTGTTAACCAAGTCTAAAACACCCTGGTGATAACCACTAAATTGTTCTATAGTAAATTGGAAAGGTCAAAACAAAACAGAAAAAAATAATATTTGACAACACTAATGTTGAAGAAAGTATGGGGTGTGTCTAGGTTTTTTAAAATGCATACAGCATAATTCTAGAGTTGTTCTTATTAGCTATATGTATCCTAATCACTGTAGACAATAAATTTGTTGTTGTCTGCAATGAGCCTGACTCAGTGAGGTTCAAGGTGCACAATGCAAACACATTTTTGGCTTTAGGAACTCATTCTGGTTTCATGGTCATATACCTTAATGGACCATGAAACCTAAAACTGGAAGTTGCCTTATATAAAGTGCTACTATTAATACTGTACCTGTCAAAAATATAGTAAGAACAAAAAACATGTATTGTATGGAAGATGTTTGGCATTATATTTACACTTATAGATTTAGCACCTTATTTACTAAAGGGCAAAAAGTCAGTTTTCACTGAAGGTAGGGTCTTGCCTTCTCTATAAAAGAGTCACTGCCAGCATTAAGATTTACTGGGTTTTGCCAGCAAAAGCCACCCTAAGGGGTATATGCAATTGCGGTCGAATTCCCGAAATTGTCGAATTTCGGGTCATTTTCGACCCAAAAAAAAATCGCCTATGCAATTCAGTGCTTTCCGACCAAAAAACGGACTTTCAAAATTCGACTTTTTGAAATTCGAATTTTTGCAAATTCGACTTTTTTGCAATGATACAAGTGCTGCAATTCGACCAAAGCATATTCAATTCAAGTTTGGAAATTCGACAGCAGTGCTTTTAGACAGCAAATTCGTAATTTTCAATCCGCCACACTTTGGAGGGTGAAAACAAATAAAAAAAATTTAAACATGTTTTTTTTTGTGTTTTTTTTTTTGGGAATAGCAGATCTATTTATATTAGAAGGGATTAGGTACTTTTTTTTTTTTTTTTGGAGGCACAAATATTATTTATATATTTTTTAAAATATTTTTTTTTATTTTTTATTTTTTTTTATGCTGGAACGGTAAAATCATTAAAAAAAATGGCGTGGGGTCCCCTTCCAAAGCATAACCAGCCTCGGGCTCTTCGAGCTGGTCCTGGTTCTAAAAATGCGGGGAAAAAATTGACAGGGGATCCCCCGTATTTTTAAAACCAGCACCGGGCTCTGCGCCTGGTGCTGGTGCCAAAAATACGGGGGACAAAAAGAGTAGGGGTCCCCCGTATTTTTAACACCAGCATCGGGCTCCACTAGCTGGACAGATAATGCCACAGCCGGGGGTCACTTTTATGCCGTGCCCTGCGGCCGTGGCATCAAATATCCAACTAGTCACCCCTGGCCGGGGTACCCTGGGGGAGTGGGGACCCCTTCAATCAAGGGGTCCCCCCCCCCCAGCCACCCAAGGGCCAGGGGTGAAGCCCGAGGCTGTCCCCCCCCCATCCAATGGGCTGCGGATGGGGGGGCTGATAGCCTTTTGTGATAATAAAAAGATATTGTTTTTTCCAGTAGTACTACAAGTCCCAGCAAGCCTCCCCCGCAAGCTGGTACTTGGAGAACCACAAGTACCAGCATGCGGGAGAAAAACGGGCCCGCTGGTACCTGTAGTACTACGGGGGGAAAAATACCCAAATAAAAACAGGACACACACACCGTCGACAGTAAAACTTTATTTCATACGTCGACACACACATACTTACCTATGTTCACACGCCGACATCGGTCCTCTTCTCCATGTAGAATCCACGGATACCTGAAAAGAAAAGTTCAATATACTCACCTCAGCCATGGTCCAGAGATAAATCCACGTACTTGGCAAAAAAAGAAAACGCAAATACCCGACCACCGGACTGAAAGGGGTCCCATGCTGACACATGGGACACCTTTCCACGAATGAGACCTGTCAGTGACAGCTGTCACAGAAAGGTCTCTAAGCCAATCAGGAAGCGCAACTTCGTTGCGCTCACCTGATTGGCTGTGCGCTGTCTGAACTCAGACTGGGCATCGCACAGCCCCGTCCATTATATTCAATGGTGGGAACTTAGCGGCTAGCGGTGACCGGCGGGTGACCCCACCGCTACCCGCAAAGTTCCCACCATTGAAAGTAATGGAGCGGCTTTGCGATGCGCTGTCACAGTACAGACAGCGCACAGCCAATCAGGTGAGCGCCACGGAAGTAGCGCTTCCTGATTGGCTGAAGTGACTTCAGTGACAGGAGTCACGTGATGTCCCGGCATTCGGGAGAAAGGGGTCTGATGTGAAAGCATTGGACCCCTTTCAGTCCGGTATGGAGCGGGTATTTGCGTTTTTTTTTTTTTAACAAGTACGTGGATTTATCTCTCTGGACGTGGATTTATCTCTGGACGCTGGAAGGTGAGTATAATTTTTTCACAGGTACCCTCGGATCGTCGGAGACCGTGGCAGTCGGCGTGTCAACATAGGTAAGTATGTGTGTGTCGGTAGTGTGTAATAAAGTTTTACTATCAAGGTGTCTGTGTCCTGTTTTTATTTGGGTATTTTTTTCCCAGTAGTACTACAGGTACCAGCGGGCCCGTTTTTCTCCCGCATGCTGGTACTTGTGGTTCTCCAAGTACCAGCTTGCGGGGGAGGCTTGCTGGGACTTGTAGTACTACTGGAAAAAACAATATCTTTTTATTATCACAAAAGGCTATCAGCCCCCCCATCCGCAGCCCATTGGAAGGGGGGGGGACAGCCTCGGGCTTCACCCCTGGCCCTTGGGTGGCTGGGGGGGGGACCCCTTGATTGAAGGGGTCCCCACTCCCCCAGGGTACCCCGGCCAGGGGTGACTAGTTGGATATTTGATGCCACGGCCGCAGGGCACGGCATAAAAGTGACCCCCGGCTGTGGCATTATCTGTCCAGCTAGTGGAGCCCGATGCTGGTGTTAAAAATACGGGGGACCCCTACTCTTTTTGTCCCCCCGTATTTTTGGCACCAGCACCAGGCGCAGAGCCCGGTGCTGGTTTTAAAAATACGGGGGATCCCTGGACAATTTTTACCCGGATTTTTAGAACCAGGACCAGCTCGATGAGCCCGGGGCTGGTTATGCTTTGGAGGGGGGACCCCACGCCATTTTTTTTTCCGGGTTTTTCCCGTTTTTTCCCGTTTTTTAAAATCGCGGCAAAATCCGCCAAATCGGCCGATTTTCGCCCGCGATTCTGGCGAATCCGTTTTTCATTGAATATGGTGAATTCCGGCAGGCACCTGCCGGAATTCACCTGGCGAATTGAGTCGGAAAAAAAAAACGGCGAAAAATTGCCGCGATTCGCCGTGAATTGCATATACCCCTAATTCTTTTACATTTTAGATATTTATTGGTATTCTTCCCAGACTACGCATGTGCACATCTTTTTTGAGACGTGCACACATTGAAGCCGTAAGTTAACTCTTAAGCCTCTTGGCCAGTACTGCTGAAGCAGCTAAGTATCTCTCAGTTGCCTCTGTGAGACATTCTTGATAATTCATGGTGATAGGTGGTGTTAGAAAACCATAGCCCATTACCATATATTAATAAACAAGAACCTTAGAGACATTACCAGGCCCAGGATTGTCTGTCATACACAAGGTCCTGGTAATCATATTGGAGAGTGGTCATGCCTCCACCAGGCCTGGAAGTTTAAATGGCTTCCCTGAATGTTAGTAGTAGTTCTTCCATATACAGTAAGTCATTTTGAAATTGAAGTTATAGTTGACCAGTATGTGATATGAAACATTTGTTTAAGCTACTCGTTTTCAGGCCACACACAGTATAGCTAATATATATATATATATATATATATATATTTATATACAGTATATACTGTGTGTATATATGAACATGCAGTGTATGTATAAAATATATCTGTATGTAGATAGGTAGATAGATAGATAGATAGATAGATAGATAGATAGATAGATAGATAGATAGATAGATAGATAGACAGATAGATAGATAGATAGCGCTGGTTAAGCCATGTATGAAGGAGAACGTAATCAAACATCAAACTGTGACGTGTTTGAACCACTAAACACCAGTGAACTTATTAGTTCAGTAAAGATACTAAAACCTTATAGATTATAGTTTATTATGAGTGAGACATGGAGAGAGTATTCTTTGGGGTGAAAAAATTGATTTATAGATTTATAGTTATTTACATTAGAGATGAGAGGGTTCAGTTTTACTCTGATTTACCCGAATCTCCTTATTGGCTATCGGACGTCACGTGTTTTGGTTAGCCAATAAGAAAAATCCAGAAAATAAGAAATGGCGATAATTCTGGTGTAAAGGACCGAGTAAATCCAAACCCGCTCATCTCTAATTTATAGAGATTTTTTATGCTCACTACTCACAGTAGGCATTTCCAGCAGGCTCATCAGAAATATAGATTTCACATTCTGTGCCTGCAATGTTACTGCTTTCACACTTTATAAATAAAATAATATATAAAAATAATATATATACACATATATATGGACCTATTTCATTAATTAATTACTTGTGTTTATTACGTTTTGTACTTGATAATTTCATTCCTGATAGCTGCTTATCCGTGTAATAAGCAATTCAGTAGCAGGATGTATTAGAATATACTCGCAGGGACATGGGTTCTGGTAGAAGCCTGTCCCTCTGATGTGTAAAAGTGAAGAGCTCGCTAATGCAATCACTTTACCTGCTGGGTCTGGGCCCGTCTGTACTACTGCACATGCACGTTCATCAGACTGAGCATTTGCAAGGAGCCATTGCTAAGGAAAGGATCATACGGATCCCTCTCCGTGTAAATTATGTGATCTGTTGCCCATAGGCTAAAATGGGCAACACCATCTAAAGATGGCATTAGCTACCAGGGCCAAGCTTGGTAAATCTCACAATAAAGCAGTCCTGATAGATAGATAGATAGATAGATAGATAGATAGATAGATAGATAGATAGATAGATATCTGCTGTGGTACCCGTACATACATCCTAGGGATGCCTAAATTCTGTGGTTAAAACCAAAAATAAGTTTTCAGGGGATTTATCACAAATTTATGACCCATAATAACTAAACACTTTAGAACTGTGAAAATAAAAAGGTCATACTATTAGTGCATTGCATTGTTCTGCTATATTGTACCGTAATGCTGAGCCATCTTTTATGGGAGATTCACTGATAATAAACATCCCAGAGGAGTGGATGTAGAGGAAGAAATAATATAGTAGTTGTAACAGTAGTAGTAATAGTTATTCTCAGATACATAACAGGTCATAGAAGAATCTGTCAGCTAAGCTCCCTATGCATGTAACTTCATCATGTTGCACACATAAGGGTGTGGCCAGCACCACTGGTAAATGCAACGCTGGCTGGGGCATCCTGTGGATGCTCCAATTGGCTGCACAGACTGCAGGGTGCCTGTGTGGAGGTTCCACATGATCCTTCAGAGGTGCTACAGCAGTGGTGCTGGTTGCATGGTTCTGTTCCATATACCATGATAGCCAAAAATATCCTTTGTGTGGCTGTACCAGTCGCAAAACCCTAGTTACAGCCCTGGTTGTTCTTTTAGCAGTAGCAGTAGAGGTTATACCATCTGCTGAGATTCAGGTAAAGAGAATTTCAAAGAGCAAGCCAGTAGTAGACAAGTAGCAGTACCACTGGGATGCTATCATTCTTTATCTGCTTACATACACACATGTTGCTCCAATCCACATCACTGACACAAACCAGAGCTCTATATCTCAGTTTTAGAGCCTTCACCAGACAGGCTCACTCACTTCTGTTCAAATAAAGTAGTTTACTGTATTTGGATAGGTGATTGTGCACAATCTTCCATCCTCTAGACCAGGGGCGGGGAACCTTTTTTCAGCCAAGGGCCATTTGGATATTTATAAAATCATTCTGGGGCCATACAAAAATTATCAACTTAATAATTAGCCTGCCCCCAGTAGATATGCCCCCCCGTAGTTATTCCCCAAGTCAGTAGTTATGCCCCCAGTCAGTAGTTATGCCCTCAGTAGATATACCCTCAGTCAGTTTTATGCCCCAGTAGATATGTTCCCAGTTTATATGCCCCCAGTCACTTGTTATGCCCCATTAGATATGCCCCCAGTCAGTTGCTATGCCCTATTAAATATGCCCCATTAGATATGCCCCCTAGTAATGCCGCTTACACACACACATTAAAAGAAAGAAAAACACAATACTCACCAGCCCAGCTCCTGCTTCCAGACCATTGCCCTCCACCTGGCCGCCTGCTCCTCAGAACTATGGGAGAGACGTCATGACATCTCTCCCATAGCACCACACAGCCGCACAAGCACTCTGCCAGAGCCGGAAGCCGGAGCTCAGGAGTGAGCTCCTGCCTCTGGCTGCTGCTGAGGGGAAGAAGCCGGGCGCCTGCTAGTAACAAAATCTCAGTGGGCGCCCGGCATCTCCCTTGATTAGGTGAGCATGGCCGGGCCGGATCAAGTGGCTCTGCGGGCCTGAGGTTCCCCGCCCCTGCTCTAGACTAATACACTAGAGGTGATTACTCTAAAAACCCAGCATGTGTAGTTTTCTTTGTAACATAATGAGCATCCAAGATGAAGACGTCCTGGAGAACTCTCGGACATTTCCAAAGCACTTACTGCAATGATGGTTTCTGATTGGATGAGTACAGTGGCCATAAAGTCAGGAATGTGTTGTCCTTTTAAAACAGAATCTGTTCCCTCCTCTTCTTCAACCAGTTTTACAGCAGTTCTCATTATGGGTGAGCTGCTTTGTCCAAAGGACTTGGCTCCAAACTGTAGTACTGCTACACACCCTCTCTTTAATGTGCATAGTGATGGTCAGTATGATAAAACCTCATCTCTAATGGAACATTATAAAATCCTACAATGCAAGGGATAGGATTAGAATCCCAAATGTCATCATCCTTAATTTACAATTATCTAAGTGCTTTTTTTTTCTATTTAGCACTAGTAATGAATATGGTTTGAACAACCATTTTTTTTAGATGGTGAATTGTACTTAAAATCCTTAATAACACAATTATAGTTACAGCATTTATACATTATCACAATGGAAAAATCATTATTATTTGTATTGATGCAGAAAAGATACTTATCAGTTTCCTGTGAGCTCCTATTAAAATGGTTAAGTTCCCAAAAGACTTGCGCCTACAGTCAAGAGACCATGCAGTACTGTACTGTATGTGTTTTTTGTTGCTATGTATGTTATATAATTATGTTTCTGTTTTGTATTGTTTATGGAGGGAGAGTTTATTTAAAAGCCTTTTAGTCCACTGTGAGGCAGCTTAGTTTTCCAGTTCTAGATATGATATGGAATGCCAAATTCTTTAACAGATACTGTTAGGGTCTATAACACAAGCGAGAAAGTGATTTGTAGAAAATTGGCACTTATTTGAAATGCAATTTATTTTTTTCCTGCATTTTGGAGCACAGACAAGCATGTCATCCAGATAAAAATGTGTAGTTAGATCATTGTAATTTTACATTTGTAGTAAGGTTTACAATCATTTTCACTACTTGTATAACAGATGCCAACCTTCCTTACTTCTGCTTGATCTGCTCCAATATTTAACTGCATTTTAATCTTACACAGCATTTATAGTCATGCAAATTAATTTAGCATTGGTTACTGCATTTGGGCAATAAGTAGAATTAGTGAAAGCAAAGCATTTTGTTACAGTGGTCGAACAGTAGGTTTTAGGGCTCATTCAAACAAGCATTTAGACGCTGATGCAGAGTTGCAACCAAGTATTGGTTAGTGCACAGGTTCTCAAACTCGGTCCTCAGGACCCCACACAGTGCATGTTTTGCAGGTAACTCAGCAGGTGCACAGGTGTATTAATTACTCACTGACACATTGTAAAAGGTCCACAGGTGGAGCTAATTATTTCACTTGTGATTCTGTGAGGAGACCTGCAAAACATGCACTGTGTGGGGTCCTGAGGACCGAGTTTGAGAACCTATGGGTTAGTGGATGGTGCTTGAGATTTTTTAACACAGCCTGTAATGTAGCAGCATCTATGGGGGAGTCATACACTTCTCAGTTGCATCTCCACTTGTAGATAAATGGCCATAACTGGCAAAATCAGACTAACACTGCTTGATGAACCATTAGGCTGAAGCCTAGGGTGCCAGGACTTGTGGGGCTCCTCGCATATGGCAGCCTGAATTAAAAAGTAGATCTATAGTAACTAAATACATGGTGGCGAGAGCCACAGAGCTTCATTATAGAAGCTTATTAGTTATCCAGACATCCGGAAGCTTATTAGTTATCCAGACATCCGGAAGCAGTGTTGAGGAGTTCTTAAAATGACTTAGAGGTGGCAGAAACAATGTAACCATGTAACTTACTGCTGTAACCTTTACTTCATGTACATTGTAATATCACGCTACCTGGGCAGCCTGAAGAGCTGCATACGATTATCTTTAGAGTCTTCCTCACATTCCCAAAAGTCAAAGTCTCTGTGATACTTTACAAATTAGATCAATAGAGATGTCAAGATCAAACATGTCATTTGTGTGATCTTTATTACCTGCACATGTGCAGCATGAAGCCCAAGTATGCCCTTAAACATTGTCCCAGTATACAGGGGCTGGCAGCGAATGCCAATACCCCAGTGAGCCAGTCTTGAGCCTTGCTGGTAATGGGCCACTTACATATAGACTTGATTTGATTGACTGGTTTCAGTGTGTAGTAATAATGATGATGGCTACTTGAACAAGATTATAGATAGGAACAATGTGGCTACATTTGGACAACTTGAAATACGTGTGAATATCTGTATTTGATTCCGCGCATGCAATGCAATTGGAACTGAGTCTGACTTATGTGCAACTTTGCATAAGCCTTTTTTTTCAGCATGCACTCAGAATGTGATGTAAGAACACAGCTCTGATTTCAGCGCCGGTACCAAGATCATTGTTCCTGGGACCTGCATACCTATGTCCTTTAGATGAACAGCTGTAGAGAAAAAATGCATAAAGTACCTTCCCAAAATTGTACCGGAAGCAATTGGGACAAATTGGGTGCTTTGTAGTGGTGTGTGTGCAAACAACATTGTTATCATGTCATGTTGGGGCTTGCTACATCTTCCCAGGGGTGTGCCTATTGCTTACTATCTGCCAGGATATTCCCTTCTACCCTCTCCTTTCTTAAGCTAGCTCACCATGATGAGAAAAATCATACCTTCTCATACCTCCCAACATGACCCTCTCCAGGAGGGACAGAATGCTCGGCTTCTGGACTTCCCTCTTAATTTATGATTGCCATCATCTGTGCTGAAACACCTTTCTTATCCACTAACCTGTTCAAAACAGGTGCCGGCAATCATACATGAAGAGAAAAATCCAGAAGCAGACCATTGTGTCCCGCCTGGAGAGGATCATGTTGGGAGGTATGTCTTCTAACTTGGAGCGAGTCGAACAGTATGTGCCAACTGGTAGGACAATCCATCAAATCAAACCTGTCTTGCTTCAGTTAGAACAGTTGATAGTTATGGAAAGCGGATCAGTCCCAAAATCTGGAGGATCAAGTATGTTATAAATATCTGAATGAGCCCTAACAGGATTAAACTACAGTATCTCCTATACTTGAAGCAAATTTATCTCCAGGGGCCTGTAAGTCTATGCGTTTTTAATAGTAGACTTTTACAATGTTGTGATAGCTTTCATGTAAACTTGTATGGCTTTCATAAGAAAAACACTACTGTCTTGTAACCATAGGCTTGCACAGCTATTTTTTTAACGAAAGTATGTCATACTTGCCTACCTGACCCTCTCCATGAGGGGGAAAATGCTCTGTTCCTGGACTTTCCTGGTAATGTATGATTGCCATCACCTGTGGTGAAACACCTTTCTTTTCAATTACCTAGCTCACCACAGGTGATGGCAATCATACATTACCAGGAAAGTCCAGGAACAGAGCATTTTCTCCCTCATGGAGAGGGTCAGGTAGGCAAGTATGAAGTATGTGTGATTAATGTGACCTATTTTTAATGAAAAAATATATATAATTAAAATGTGTTCTCGTAAAGCAACTGCTACAGTTACACCATCAATACATTTTAGTTTTGTTCTAATTATGTTCAAAACTATAAAGTATCTTTTCAAAATCATTTTCTAGCCTTATTCCTGCTAAAAAAGAATCTATTTCAGTGAAATATTTAGATGGAAATGGGAATAGGTGATTGCTATTAACACCAATAACACTGCACTTGTGTTTTGAGGAAAAGAATGAAAAATACATATGTGAAGAGTCATTAGAATTAGCTTGTGGTCTCACCTCTGTGTTCTGTAGACTGATCTCTAATGACATTTGTTTTTGGGAGCAAAAGAGGAAACATATGGCCTAAACAATGTGAATTGCATATTTAATGAAACATACTAGTAGCTGCTTTTTTGTGCTATTTAATTTAAAAAGGTACTACAGCCTAAAACCATTTTTCATTGGTTTACCTAATTATAGTTTTAGGTCTACTTAATTTTTCAGGTTTAGTGTTTGTTATATTTATATTTTTAATGAAAATATTTATATCAAGGGGTAAAAGTGGCATACAGTACAGTATCTATGTTGTTCCTGTGTTTGGTTTATAAAGTGTGAGGTTTATTACAGAAATAACTGAAAATCTAACCAGATAACTTAATATGCCAGTTCTGCAATTGCTATCCTGATTTTATTTTTATACATAGAACACATACAGTAGGGCTTTATTCAAAAGAGAATGCTGCTACGTCTGCTCTCGTGTCTATTGACGTGGATGTGATAATATGCAAATGTTAATTTCAGCCCTTCCCCTGGTGTATTAGCATGCAACAGAATGTTAAACATGGAGGGTATATGCAGTAAACTATTGAGCATAGTTAATATATTTTAAACACGCCCACTTTCAGCATTGTTGCACACTGCAACATCATTGAGGATTCTTCCATTACCAGCCTATGGCCAACAAACCCCCCCCCCGAGGTATTTCGCATAGTACCTGAACCTACTGTGTAAACCACATGGACCCATACTTTCCTACAGTCCGAGAAACTCCAGTATTTCAGAGAGTTCTCCTGAACTATGGGAAAAGTATACCAACCTCCTGGATCCTCAGTAAAGTGAACAGTCTAGGCTGCTGAATCATGATATAGCGTCCCACCCATGCCACCCTATGACACAAATTGCTGCCCATGGTACTGTGATTTTGCAGTGCCATACCCACCATATGTCTGGGGCCCCTTCCTGTCCATCTTAGGCTAGGAATCCAGGACAAAGAATGAACTTGGGAACCCTGTAGTGGTTACTATGAAACCCTGGTAGTCCCAGTATAAAGAACTTGCAGTTGGTAGGAGCAAACACAGAATTGGTGCTCAAAAATTTGACAGAAGAGTGCAGAAATCAGATTGCATTGGTAGAAATAAGATAAATGGGTGAAGTGAGTATGCTTTGGGTGGGTTTCTTCCTGTGCAATGGTGCCTTTCCACTCTTGAATTTTGGGCCTAATTCAGACCTTATCAAAGCAGCAAATTTGTTAGCAGATGGGCAAAACCATGTGCACTGCAGGGGGGGGGAGATATAACATGCAGAGAGAGTTAAATTTGGGTGGGGTGTGTTCAAACTGAAATATAAATTGCAGTGTAAAAATAAAGCAGCCAGTATTTACCCTGCACAGAAACAATATAACCCACCCAAATCTAACTCTCTTTGCAAATGTTATATCTGCCCCACCTGCAGTGCAACATGGTTTTGCCCATCTGCTAACAAAGTTGCTGCTACGATCAGGTCTGAATTAGGCCCTTTGTTCCTGCTCACAGCTGACAGTATTTCAGTCTCCACTCATTTTTAATGGAACTTGTTTTGCTCCTCCATATTGCACTTAACTTCACACACATATCATTTTCAAATGGCAATTCTGATTATGCCTTGCTCTCAATGTTAGCTATACAGTGTATTTGACCAATCCAAGTAGTATTGCAGGAGGACACCAAACTATAGTACTTGTCTCACCACAGTACAGTACTTGTCTCAACACATTGTTATATACAGTATATCATAGATCACTGCATTATATTTACAGCATGATTTTCCATGTTTAGCCTCATTGATAGTCTTATGCATAGACAGCAAAATTTGGGTTAATTAGGTGCACGTTCACCAAAAATCTCGCACCTGCTGGGTTTTTTCCCCAGGTGCAAGATTATTGGTATTCGATTTGGCAAGAGATTCTTTGGTTTATTGGGCGCTTATTGTTTGTGTTTTTAGACTGCCTCAAAAACAAGTCCAGTGTTTTCTAAAATCTTTATTTTTAGAAAAAATTGCAAGGACTTGCTTCAGAACCCCTAATACACCCCCCACCCCCACCCCCACCACTAAGGAGTAATTAAGGAATTGGATGTTTCCAAATATCTTAATTAGTCCATAATTATGTACATGCTAATGCGCTGTCCTACTCTTCTGCTTCCCAGACGTGCTGGTCTTCTTCTGCAGCTGTGTGTGAGATCCTGTGAGTGTGTGTGTGAGACTCCTGTCAGTGTGTGTGTTTGTGTGTGTGACCCCCTGACAGGTGTGTATGACCCCCTGACAGGTGTGTGTGACCCCCAGTGTGTGTGTGACCCCCAGTGTGTGTGTGACCCCCTGACAGGTGTGTATGATCCCCTGACAGGTGTGTGTGACCCCCTGTGTGTGTGTGACCCCCATGTGTGTTGATATCAGCATCAGAAATGACATCTCCCATAAGCCCTCTCCTTCTCCCAGCATCCTCTGCAACTGGATCGGCAAGTTAGCCTGGCACGACAGAAGGGGACTGCAGGAAGGGTAAGAGACCATAGGAGTGGCCGGAAACACATGGGTAAGTGGCCTGGGTTCCGTGCTGGGCACCAATCAGAAGGCAACTGACAGGGAGGGTGAGAGACCATAAAAGTGGCTGGAACACATGGGTTAGTGCCCTGGGTTCCGGGCTTGGCACCAATCAGAAGGCAACTGACAGGGAGGGTGAGAGACCATAGGAGTGACCGGAACACATGGGTAAGTGCCCTGGGTTTCCGTGCTTTTTCTGTCTTCCCCATGGTATTTTGCCCGCAAAATAATTTGAGTTCATTGTTATTACAAATTGAATTTCCAATTTTATTGCATATTTAATTTAGACAAACAATAATCTTTTGAGAGAACTTACACATTACAGACGTTACGAAAACATGGTGTGCCACTGTCTCTATCACTGTGGCGCGAAACAGCGGGGTATATAGTGCGATTTTAGCAAAGCAAGGTACAGACACATCTGTAGTTCAAAGTCTTTTGTTATCTTCTTGTGAACTCAGGAAAGTCACTTTGTGTTCCTTGGCCCCAGGCATCAAAATGAAAAGGTTGTAGTAATGATTGGTACAGGACTTTAGGATTTTGTTTATAGTGTGTGCTGTATATGAAATATTAAAAAAGGGTAACTTGATATTGTATTTTTCCCCCCCAGTGTATTTTCATTTAGCTAACACACAGACAGTTTTATCATGCTTTATGTGTAGGATAAATCTCTTAAATCTTGGGAGATGATTATTGTGGTCTAGTAATGTCATACATTCAGCCTTGAAGTAATATTCTGGACATGTCTGCTTCTCGTCTTAAATCCAATTTTTCTCAACTGACAGCATAGTGGCTTATCTTGTCTCCAAAAAAAATGGATTGTCTCTTCATTTTCAACATCGGATGCAGGGCTTGTTCATAAATCAGTCATCAGGGATTTCAGCTGAAATGGTGTTCTGAATCCCACTCCCCCATAGGAGACTAAGTGCATCACCTCAACCAGACGTGGAGCAACAGCCAAGCCATTAATCTGGCTTTGTTTTCTAGCTCAACTAAAAAGCTCTGTACTTACAACCTAATGGATATGGGTTATACAGTAATATCACAGGAAAACCATTTATAAGCAAAATACCATGCCGAAAAGTGAAATTGTGTTAATTCCTGCTCTATCCAAACAGTAGGCACAGTAGAAAAATGACATAAGCACATGGATTAACACATGATGTGAACTGTTCCTTTTCCCCATTTTAAATAACGCAATCACTCATGTTTATTTCTTATAAACTCCAATGGCCTTGGACAATCATCAGACTTGCGATATGTCATTTGTACAGCTGATGAATGACATAAAGCATCGCTAAGTGCATCTTATGTACAGACGATATGTCTGTAAATGATGTCATATAAAGATGGCCCTGCAGCACAGCCAATGCCGATATATCATGCAGATTTAGCAGTACATCTGCCCATGTGTGTGGCCAATCGCGCGATAGGCCTTCCACAGAATCCACTGAATATGACATCACAAGTGGGTGGACATATTCAAATGTCTCTACTGGCTAGACTATCAAGCAGACAATTGATAAGTGTGTATGCACAAAATCGTTAGATCGGTAGGTGGATCTGCCAGACAGTTGATCCAATGGTCAGCTGTGTTCTCAGTCACAGAGCTTAATACAGAGGTTGGCATACTATGGCATGCCAGTGGCTGTGGAACTAGCATCCCAGCAGCCCTGCCACAATTTGATCATGATCTAAGAGCAGAACATGGGCAGTACAGATGGTGTAATGGTTAGCATTATTACCTCGCAGCAAAGTTATGGGTTCAGTTCCCGTAATGGCCCTAATTTAGCGGTGTTTGCATATTCTCTGTGTGCTTGCATTTGTTTTCTCCAGGTACTCTGGTTTCCTCCCACAATCCAAAAATATACTGTTAGGTTAATTGACTCTCAACAAAATTAATCCTAGGGGGTCATTCCGAGTTGTTTGCTCGGTATTTTTTTCTCGCAACGGAGCGATTAGTCGCTAATGCGCATGCGCAATGTCCGCAGTGCGACTGCGCCAAGTAAATTTGCTATGCAGTTAGGTATTTTACTCACGGCATTACAAGGTTTTTTCTTCGTTCTGGTGATCGTAATGTGATTGACAGGAAGTGGGTGTTTCTGGGTGGAAACAGGCCGTTTTATGGGAGTGTGTGAAAAAACGCTACCGTTTCTGGGAAAAACGCGGGAGTGGCTGGAGAAACGGAGGAGTGTCTGGGCGAACGCTGGGTGTGTTTGTGACGTCAAACCAGGAACGACAAGCACTGAACTGATCGCAGATGCCGAGTAAGTCTAGAGCTACTCAGAAACTGCTAAGAAGTGTCTATTCGCAATTCTGCTAATCTTTCGTTCGCAATTTTGATATGCTAAGATTCACTCCCAGTAGGCGGCGGCTTAGCGTGTGCAAAGCTGCTAAAAGCAGCTTGCGAGCGAACAACTCGGAATGACCCCCCTAGTGTGTACGTGTCTGCATGTACATGTGATAGGTAATACAGATTGTAAACTCCACTGGGGCAGGGACTGATGTGAATAGCCAAATATTTTCTGTAAATCACTGCGGAATGTGGCAACGCATGCTGGGATGTGTAGTTCCTCAGCAGCAGGAGAGCCACAGGTTGCCTGTCCCTTTAAAAAAGCAAATGGAGGCTAATACAATGAATGTATTATTCTGGGTTCATTGGGAATTAGAGTGCTAGAGAAAAAATGTTAATAAGTATTGCAGATTACCAGGGGAGGCAGAGGTCTGTCATGGGAAATGGGCACATGTGAGAGGCCACAGTTACTGGTAGATGCTGTAATCTTGATGGACTGCTAGGCTTTCCTATATGTGACTGGCCTCAACGTGCAGTTAGAACAGACCTGCAATGATGGCCTTTCTCAATAAGTGTCTGATTGAGAAATTCAGATAGTAATTGGGAAGGATAGAAAATTCAGTGGGACGAGCAGTTAATCTGATGTGTGCTGGCTTTGACCAATCATACACATATGGTGAAATTGTACACAGTCCTGGTCACACAGCTCATGGGGCAATTGAGTGGTGATGGGAACTTACATTAAATCACATGGCTTTCTCTTGATATCTGTACACTTTTTTATACTGATGAGATAAAGATAAACCCTAAACACAGATCTGTAGATTAAAAAGAGTGTTATTGACATGTATGGATTTGGAATGCTTAATACACACATAAAAGCATATAGAATTGCCAAGTTAAGGCTACTGTTCTTACCACATTTTAATTTCCTGATTGTCACTAAAACAATGAGAAGTATTTGGAAGACATATGAAAAAAGTACTATTACTATGCTATTATATGCCAACCAAGAGAGTATATGCTTATTTAGATTTGGTAAGCCCAGAAAACATGCTCTTTTTTTAAACCCTCATACATAAAAAGGTGGTAGAGGAAGATTACCTGCTCCCTGACCACTAGAGCTACAGTCCTCCAGAGTAATTATCCAGAGGATTAATCCATTATTCACCCAAAAATCTGGTAGAAATACAGCAACAACAACATAAAAAGTCTGAATATAGAACATTCTCCTGCAGGCAAAACATATGGCTTCACAGAGAACATCCAGCTGCAGAGAGAACGTCCACCTATAGAGACAACATCCAGCTGTAAACAGGACATCCAGCTGCAGATGGAATATACACCTACAGACATAGGCGGAACATCCAGCTGTGGATGGAAGCAGGGGTGTATCTTCCTATTGGCCAGGATGGCACTTGCCATGGGCACCGGCCAAGGGGGGGGGGGCGCGCCACCCGGCAGTGCCACCCGCGCCAGGGGGTAGAATGACAGTAGTTCTCACTGAGTACATCCCTTAGCAGTGCCCATCCACTGACGGACTCTCAGAAGCGTATTGCACTCTGACACTCTCTGTGACTACAGTCACAATGATGGTGAATATAGCCGGGGAGCGGGGCACTTCCAGGTATGGGGAGGGGTGAGGCACTTCCTCTTACGCTCCCCTTCTCATTGGTCCCACGCGGTCTGTCACCAAACACCAGCCACTACAATCAGCACCAGTCAGCAGTGCAGCATGAGCATGCCTGTACATTTTCTGTGGTACCGTAGGTGCACGGCATGGTCTATCCTGGCAGTCTGGATCACAGGTTAACAAAGCTTTGTATGGAGAGGTATCTAGACCAGTGACTGCCTGTCCAGCTGTGTTGAGACTACAAGTCCCAGCACACCTTGTCAACTGGATTTGCTGGGACATGTAGTGCCATCACACCTAGAGAGGGTTTTTTAACTGTATGTATGTGTGCATATATCCCCTCTGTGTCCCTGTCCACATCCTTCTTGTAATTCCCCCTCAGTGTTCCTGCCCGCACCATCCCTTTAACTGACCCCTCAGTGACCCTGCCCATACACTCCTGTATTTCTCTCTGTGTCCCTGCCCGCACCCTCCCCGTAATTCCCTCTCAGTGTCCCTTACCTCAGCCTCTCTGTAACTGGGTTGGGGTGCCAGTTCCTTACTTTGCCAGGGAAGCTGAGACCCCTAGATACACCCCTGGATGGAAGAACCATCTGCATATAAAACATCAAGCCCCATACAGAACATCTACCTGCAGACAGAGCATCTAGCTTTAGAGAGAACATCCACTTGCAAATGTAACATTGAAATGTAACATTCAGCTGCAGATAGAACAGAACATACACCTTCAGACAGAACATCCATTTGCAGACAGAACTTCCATCTACAGATTAAATATGCACCAGCAGTCAGAACATCCACCTGCAGAGGGAACATCCACCTGCAGAGGGAACATCCACCTGCAGACAGAACATCCACTTGTAGATAATATATCCTGCTGCAGATGGAGCCTCCATCTGCAGACAAAACATCCACCTACAGATTTAACAACCAGCTGCAATGGCACATTCACTTGCAGGCAACATCCACCTACAGAAGGAACATCCACCTACAGATGGAACATCCAGCTGCAGAGGGAACATCCAGCTGTCCTGCAATAGGTTCTTGTCCAGTTCTTCTTCCTGTCCTGGTGGCCTGTACGAAGTGGACAAGAACCTATTGCAGGACATAACTAAAATGGCATTAAAAGGAGAGGTAATAATCAAGGGAGACTTTAATCTTCCTAAACTGGGAGTTGTCTGTTGCTAGTTCCACTAGAAGTAGGGACATTTAAAATCCCTTCAGGGAGCATCCCTCCACCAAACAAAGGTGTTGGATTTTGTAGGGATGGGAAAATGTGTAAGCAATTCTTTGGCAGAGTGGAAGAACTTGGAAGCAGTGCAGGAGAGGTGGGAAACAAGTGCAATATTAAAGGCAACAGACATTTGTATCAGAAGTGTTAGGGAAAAACACAAGGAAAGGAAGCCAGTGTGGTTTGCGAAAGAAGTAGCAAATATTATGAAAGCAAAAAAGATGGCTTTTAGGAAATATAAGCAGACACAAAATAATGAAGACAAAGAGATATATCTTGTTAGACAGAAGGAGACTAAGAAGGTAATCAGATGTGCAAAGGCACAAACTGAGGAGAAAATGGCCCAGTCAGTGGGTAAAGGAGGCAAAACTTTTTTTAGGTATATAAGTGAAAGGAGAAAAAAAAATTGGTATAATAAAACTAAAGACATAGACTGGGAGTCTTGTTGAGAGAGACAATGTAAAAGCAGATCATCTTAATAATTATTTTTGCTCAGTATTCACTACTGAAAGAGAGGGGAAGGGGCCATAGTTAAGTTGCAGGGATATTAAGGAAAATGAAACAAGTACATTTACAGAGGAGAAGGTCCTAACAGAACTCTCAAAGCTGAAAGTGGATAAATCAATGGGGCCAGATGGGATACATCCAAGAATACTAAAAGAACTTAAAGAGGTACTGGTAGCACCATTGACATAATTATTTAACCAGTCATTAGCTACAGGAGTAATTCCAGAGGACTGGAAAAGAGTGAACGTAGTCCCACTGCACAAAAGTGGAAGTAAGGAAGAGGCAAACAACTACAGACCAGTGAGTCTTACATCAGTAGTAGGGAAATTGATGGAAACACTCTTAAAAGAAAGAGTTGTAGATTATCTCAAATCCAGCAATTTACAGAATCCCAAACAGCATGGATTCACTAGGGGGAGATCATGTCAAACAAATCTTATTGACTATTTGACTGTGTGACTAAAGTGATGGATAAAGATGGAGCCGTGGATATAGCTTATCTAGACTTTAGTAAGGCTTTTAACAATGTTCCACATTGCAGACCGCTAAATAAACTTGGAAGCTTGGGATTGGATACTAGGATTATTGAATGGATAAGATCTTGGTTGCAGGATAGAAAACAGAGAGTTGTGGTAAATGGAGTGCATTCACAGGAGGGAAATGTGACCAGTGGCCCAGTGTTACCCCAGGGATCTGCACTTGGACCAGTGCTATTTAATATCTTTATTGGTGACATTGCAAATGGCATTAATGGGAAAGTAAGCCTTTTTAGAGATAACACAAAGGTATGCAACAGGGCAGACACACCATGTGGGGTAAAACAAATGATTGAGAATCTAGGTAGACTAGAGGAATGGTCAAGAGTGTGCTAATTGCAGTTTAATGCCAAAAAATGCAAAATCATGCACTTGGGTTTCAAAATGGCACTATACTGGAAACAACTGAGGAGGAAAGGGATCTAGGAGTCACTATTTCAGGTGACTTAAAGGCAGGTAAGCAATGTAACAAAGCAATGAGGAAGGCTAGTCAGATGCTTGGCTGCATTGGGAGAGGAATCAGCAGCAGAAAGAAAGAAGTAATAATGCCACTATATAGATCATTGGTACGGCCTCATCTAGAATACTGTGTTCAGTTCTGGAGGCCATATCTTCAAAAGGATATTAATACATTAGAGACTATACAAAGAAGGGTAAAATGGTGATTGGCCTACATCACAAAACATACCCAGAAAGACTAAGAAATCTCAATATGTATAGTTTGGGGCAGAGAAGGGAAAGGGGGGGCATGATAGAAACTTTCAAATATATCAAGGGTTTTAACAAAGTCCAGGAGGTAAACATTATCCAAATGAAGAGAAGCAATAGGACACAAGGACATGCACTAAGACTGGAGGGGGGAGGTTCAGGGGAAATATGAGGAAAAACTAGTTCACAGAAAGGATAGTGGACAAGTGGAATAGCCTCCTATCAGAAGTGGTGGAGGATAAGACAGTGGAGCAATTTAATAGAGCAATTTAAGCATGCATGGGATAAGCATAAGGATATCCTTACAAAGAAATAAGTATCAAATAAGGTTTGAGATAAAAAAATATGGTAAAAAAAAGGGGGCAGACTAGATGGGCCAAGTGGTTCTTTTCTGCTGTCAAATTCTATGTTTCTATATTTCTGTGTTTCTATCCACCTTCATGCAGAGCATCCACTTGCAGATGGAACCTCCACCTGCGGAGGGAATATTCACCTGCAGACAGAACATCCAGCTTCAGGTGGAACATCCAGCTTCAGGTGGAACATCCAGCTTCAGGTGGAACATAAAGCTGTGGAACATCCACCTGTGGGCATATAGTATAACTTAAGCTTGCTTTACCTCATTACCACAAGGCAGATTGTTCAGCAGCGTGACAAAACTATTGCTAGAACAATGAGTAGTTATACTGTAGGTAGACTTCACAGAAATCCTCCAGGGTTAAAATATATATATTTAAAAAAATGAACCATGCTAAAAGGAGTAGAGCACACTGCAATCTGCCATTCCCAATCACACAGAGACATTAAAAATGCAAATGTTGCTGCTGTTACAGTATCTTCTTAGCTGTGTTCTGTACTACAGAGTAATTAAACAAACAGTGCTCATGATACATTCTTTACATAATGACATTTTTAATAATATATAGTGTTGGATGTGTAAATACACATACATCAATAAATAAAAGATTCCGTATAATTTTCTACTAAAGCAGAATTAATGACATAAACATTAAAGTGCATCATAATGAAAGCATTATGTAATAAATATTTATATATATATATATATATATATATATATAGTGGCTAAATATACAATTAAATAGTATGTGACATTGTTAATTGATCTTCTTGTTGATACATGGAGGCGCTGTATGAGCAAAAACTATAAAGACAGTAGACTGTTGCTTTGGTCCCCTGAAGTCCTTTGCTCAGACAGGGTTGGATACATATAGTACAAACATCATGTTACTACAAGCAAATATAAATATAAAATAAAGACCTTTGTATTTTCATACATTTTACGCTATTAAACTTTTTAAACTTGCTTCACATTTTATGAAGTTTTATTATAAGCCTTCCAATGTAAACAGCCTTAGAAATAATTTGTGTCTATGCAGAGAATCTTTTACTGAGGAATACTGTATGTAATACAGGTTGAGTATCCCTTATCCAAACTGCTTGGGACCAGAAGTATTTTGGATATTGGATTTTTCCATATTTTGGAATAATTACATAATACCATAATGAGATATCATGGCGATGGGACCCAAGTCTAAGCACAGAATGCATTTATGTTTCATATACACCTTATACATACAGCCTGAAGGTCATTTTAGCCAATATTTTTAATAACTTTGTGCATTAATTTACATTGTGCCATCAGAAAACAAAGATTTCACTATCTCACTCTCACTCAAAAAATTCCGTATTTTGGAATATTCCGTATTTCGGAATATTTGGTTATGGGATACTCAACCTATAACCTGCCAATTATTGTTCAGACTGCAGCTGCTTGTATACTGCAACCTTAAAAGATTATCTTAAGCCTTAAATGATAATATATCTATTTCAAATATATGTGGAACAGCTTTCTCTAGGTAAAATGGGTTATTTCCGCCATATGTCTGTTGACCACCGCTCCCTCCCTAAGTAATAATATTTTTTCATGAATTACTGTACTGTTCAGATATTATATATGGGATGAGGTTACCCGCTTCTGTGAAATATAAAGGCATTATAATTATAAGTAGTCACCAAAGAGTCCATTTAATGTATAACAGCAAGACTCCTTAATAATTTACTGTAAATTGTGTGTCATTCCTTAAGATGCACATGTTTTACTGTATACTGGTATCTCTCTTTTTTCCCCAAACTTTGCCTAAATCAGGGACTGTAACCAGTGACGTCTCCAGAGGTGGGACTGCAGGGCAGTCAAAAATTCACATAGGGGAGCCATACCAGCTGCCAGTGAGTCCCGGCCAGCAATGTTTGGCAGCGTTTGTATTGGCAGCAGGTGTGGCTCCCCTATTTGAACTTTGGACTGCAATGCAGCCCCACCTCTTGAGCTGCCACTGGCTGTAACTAGGGGTTTGCAACTGTTGCTACCTACCGAGTCTGGGGCTCTGTGGGCAGCACCTTTGCCACTCCACGGCCATTGCATCTGGCTAGTGTAGTGGCATCCTCTAGAAGCTCCAGACAGGCATCTTGCAGACTTTACAGCTGATCAAAGCATCCTCTAGAACACAGGTTCTCAAACTTGGTCCCCAGGACCCCACACAGTTCATGATTTCCAGGTCACCTGTGGATTTTTAAAATGTGACAGTTGGTGATACACAGTGCACCTGCCGGGAGACCTGAAAAACGTGAACTGTGTGGGGTCCTGAGGACCAAGTTTGAGAACCACTGCTCTAGAAGATATGGTAAGCACTGCACTTACCGCTGCTGCCAGCCTTGCTCCCTCTATGCAATGTCATGACGTCCAGCGCTCATGGTTGTAGACCGGCACAGGGCGCATTTGAGTCCTGCTACGAAGATGGCCTGAAGTATAGAAGATTGGGCAGTAAAGCAACATTGACTAGATGCCTCTAGTCATTCTCAGTGGATATAAAACTCGAAAAGCCTGCAGCATATGTAATATCTCTGAAGAAATTGGATGAAATCCTACTGACATACAGATAGCCAATGTAATACTACTAGGAAATGATCCAAATCAAAAAATCTCAATCGTTCCCTTTCAAAGTTGTTTACCATTCACATTCTTATGGCCCATTTACAAGGGAAACATATTAAGCCAAAAAAATAACTATTTGACTATTGCAAAATGAAAAGAGCTAGAGGAAGCTTATTAAAAATGTCCAGAAGTAAACTCATGTGGTGTTAGTGTATTGTGGGTTTAAAAAAGCACGCTAGTTAGACAGTCTGTTCAGTCGCATATCGATTCTCATGTATCCTGCGTTGAACAAAAATAACACTTTAAATGATTAGAATAGTGGGTTTTTTTTTTAAAGATCTTTTGTCACCCAACCTCCTAAAGCTTTACATTCGCTTGTCCACACTGCATCCTAAATTAACAGCTGGTGTGCGATAGACTAGCCAGAAAAACAAGCTGGAATAATAACAGGCAGAACAGTTGTCATACAAACACAGTCATTGTCAGGCAGCTGGGATGGACCGCTTTTCCCAAACTGTCACAAATGGAAAATCTTAGTAAGTTGAATTAAATAGCAGCTGTGAAAATTGGGGCATTTCACGGTGATAACAGTAAAAGTAAGACCAATCCTTGGGAATTGAGTGCGTTTGGTGTTGAATCAATATACTAATGTGAAGATTATCTTAGCTGAGACTGCAAACCGGAAAACTGATGTGTCTTTTATGCAATGATTTTTATAATTTTTTGTATTGAAAAAAATAAAATTATTTTAATGTATCCACTTATATTAGAACTTATTCAGTACATCTGTAAATCTTTAAGATTACATTCCTAGCTGTTACTCCTTTTCATATACTGTAAGTGCATTTCATACTTACCTACTTTTTCTGTCTCTTGGAGAGGAGATTACTGGGAGAATAGACATATGATGCATTTTCTTCTAAATTGTGTAACATGGTCAATTATTTATTTAATAGTGATGGGCTGCTTAAAACGGTAACTGCAGAAATGCTATCACTGTTACCAGTGAAAAGGTGGAATAATTGTACCTTTACACTTATATCAGACAATGAAAATAGGCAAATCTTGGTCAATGTCCATAGCTGGCTCTGCCCTTTCTGGTATCCTAGGCAAGATTTTATTTGATACCCCTTAAATGATGTGGGGGCTGTCAAGTGTATTTGCCGGGAATTCCACTGGAGCAACGACGCCCGAGGCTTTTGCCTTATATGGTCTATAGTGCCTATATGGCCTTTTCCTAGTGATATTCTTGAAGATGGTGCATGTGCACAAGTGCAGTGCCAGAATCTTTGCCTGTGTGGCACCATCCTTCCAAAGATGTCACTGGATTGATGGTGCTGCAGAGGAGGAGGAGGAGGAGGAGGAGGAGGAGGAGGGACCTGCTTGCCAGTACTAGGTGAGTACTCTGGGTGCAGGGAGTGCGCTGCTGGCCACCCTGGTATGCCTGATATAAAAAAAAATACAGTACAGTAATAATATTACATGATCAAACCTATTACAGATTTGATTTATGCATTACAGTATGTGCTGGATAAAAAATACAGACAAGCTTGATTTTATTCTATACACTTTACTGTATATCTACGGTCATCAAAGTATTGTATATGATGTAACTTGCATTTTGAGGCCCATAATCAGGCAGTACTTACCTTATACAGTAGGCAACATACATAGGGTAGTATCAATTGTAATTATAGAAATGCTTATATTGACTATTTCTGCACCATATTGTAGAGATGTGTCAGTTTACTTCTGTGCCGGCACTGCGCCATGGCATGCATGCCATGAGGTAGTGCCTGCTGATGGGCATGTATGCTGCGCTTGCACCCCCATAGGATCGCAAGGTGCAAACTGTGCCGCAGCGTGGCATACTGAGTTGATAACGTGCACGGCACTTGTATGTTACGCTACCAGCAAATGTGTTTGTCATTTATATATATATGCTTGTAAGGTCCTATGCTAACGTATATTTCTCTACTATAATACACTGTTAAATGCTTGGTATCCCATCAGTGTGAGCTGTCATGGAGTCAGTGATGTATCTATAATGGGTGCAGTGTGTGCACACATGCCCCTGGGGTCCAGGGGGGACCACATTGCACACCATGCACCCATTTTATCAGTACTCACCTCTCCAGAGTCCCCCACAGGCAGCAACATCTCTCTACAAATCTCTGGATAAATGGTGCGTTGGTACTTTTCCTGAAGTTTTGCACATGCGCAGTAAGGAGATCTCTTGGAAAATGGCTACCGCTCCATTTGCCCCTCTGGTGCTCAGATTCTATTGTGCTGCTGGGTGCTGGCTACAGAGGAGAGGGCATGGATGGAGGAGCCTCGTCCTCTGTTAATACACCTCTGTCCGGAGTTCTGAAAATGTATTAATTGTTTGACTTATATATTACCCAAAGTAAATCTTCTTTAGGGGGACACTGAATTCTTGGAGTTATGCTGCTGAGATGTCTGATTGCCCACATCACCATATATTGTGCATATTTTCTTGCTCACCTCTATGGGCTGGAAGGGAAAATGAATGATATTGCTGGTCAAAAATTGCCTTGACACCGGAGGTACTGCATGGTCATTGCAGTGAATATTTTATATATATATATATATATATATATATATATATATATATATTATTATTATTATTAACAGTAGCACAGCTAATTCTGTTGCTCTTTACAATTTCAAACAACAGTGATAAGATAAAACAAAACAATTGGAAACAACAGTGATAAAACAAAACTGGGTAACTGGGTAATAACAGACATAGAGGTAGGAAGGCCCTGCTCTCAAGCTTACAATCTATAGAGAAATAGGCATTGATACACAAAGATAGGTGCTATGTATTGCATAATGGTCTATCAGATTGCAAAGCTTCTTGGTGGGCTGTATGATATAGTCACACAGCAATGTTGGTTTGGGGTCAAAAGGATGGGAAAGTGAAGAAAGAAAATGTCTGAAGATATGTGTAAACTGTACAGTGGTGATGTAATTGGATAGGAAAGTTTATGAAGGTTATGTGGGCGGTTCAGGAATTTGATAAGCTTGCCTGAAGAGGTGAGTTTTCAGAGAACGTTTCAAGGTTTGGAGACTAGAAGAGAGTCTTTTTGTTTGTGGGAGGGGATTCCACAGAGTAGATGAGGCCCGAAGAAAGTCCTGCAATTGTGCATGGGAGCAAATAATGAGTGTGAATGAGAGACATAGATCTTGTGAAGAGCGAAGAGGTCGGGTTGAGAGATATTTTGAGATAAGTGAAGAGATGTATGTTGATGTTGTTTGGTTAATGACCTTGTGTGTGAGTAAAAGTATTTTATATTGAATATGGTAGAATAAAGGTAACCAATCATCCGATTAGTAGGCACGCCAAGTCACCATACAGTTAATCTGCCGCGGTGCACAGCTCATGGAGACATGTAGAAGCGGCACTCATAGCAGACTTGAACAAAACACAAGACACCTTAGTCCAGAAGCAATGTTTCAGATTTTACTCCGTCCTCAGGCTATAGGTTTCAGCTGAAAACCGTGGCCTGAGGATGGAGTAAAATTTGAAACGTTGCTGCTGGACCAGGGTGTCTTGTATTTTGTTCAAGTCCACTATGAGTGCCTCTGTCTGCCATCTTTAATATATATATATATATATTTATACAGTGCTGCCAAAAGAAATCCTGGGCCCTACTACAACAACTTCCTTGGGCCCCCATGCCCCTCCTGGAGGGTGTGTGACCACAGCATGCTGGGAGCATAGCCACATTTCTTTGGGGGCGTGCCTAGCACATGAGAAGCACCCACTCACAGGAGCATGGCATGCCTCCCAGCCAGGGCAGTACAGAGCCTGGCTGGGCCCAGGTACTTTTCAGGGGGCATGGCCTAATCACAGGAGGCATGGCCATGCACCCTTAGAAAAAAAATACAGATTTTTTATTTTTTATTTTAAGCACTCCCTGGCCACACTGCGGCCCAGCACACAGCAGTGAGCGCTGCTACTTCTAGGAAAGGGGGTGGGGGGGACCTGGGTCCCCACTGGGACCCACCATCAGACATGGGCCCAGGTAATTTGTACCCTCCCCCCCTCTCTCGGTACCACTGTGTGTGTGTGTGTGTGTGTGTGTGTGTGTGTGTGTGTGTGTATATATATGTATATATATATATATATATACACACATATATATATCTATATATATATATATATATATATATATTTATATCAGATTAAACAAACATAGAGTAAGTGTTACAATAGAACATATATTAAAACTGTCTCTCTCTCTGGATTCTAGTATCTATTACCTAGACACTAGAAATAATAGTTTATTTTGTGTTCCACGTGGGAATTGTAAAAAGATGTCTTCTACAGTCTGTTCCATAGACTACTAACAGAAAGCCGTATAGGTTAATTATAGACATTTACAGCTGCACTAACAAATTGTTGTGAATCTAAAATTACATCTCAAGCTACCAGCGTCTTCCTGACTAGTTTTGAGATTACAATTTACATTATATTGTCTTTGTTTCCAAATAATATAAAACATAAGTGTGTAACATAAAAGACTTCAGAAATTCCATCCCTCTCAGCAAGATTTATTGTGGTGGCTGGGTTGTAGGTGTCTGAGCATACCTGGCCTACAATTGACATCACATGATCTTCCCATATCCTAAAAATATCCTAGAAATCTTTTTTAGCCAGGTACAGTATACTGCACTGCTTTATAGTCCCTGCCCAATCGCAATAAATATTGTAGTGCAGTGGGGAGAAGGGGGATGTTGGCTCTCAGTAGACACAATCATTAATGATTCCATATATGAAGCCAACATAAACCAACATGAAAGGACATTTGTAGATTAGTGGAGGGACTTGCTGAGGGTCCCAGTCTGCTTTGGCCTATAAATTATGAGCCACACAATATAATTTGGGTGTTAGGACCTGCTGTTTTAATTACCCTAGGTCTGTTGAGATCATCAACAAATTAAATATAAATATTAGTGTTTTAGAATGCTTGTTGATGGCTAGACCTGAAGATCTATAATACAAAATATTTCACCTACTGTATGTCTTGGACATCACGTGATTGAATCTTCAGCTATGCTTATTTATCTCCAGTAATTAATTTTATAAGCAGAAGACTCTTAGTTAAATTCTAATATCCTTATACTCACAGTAGAGGGTGCATTATTACTTAAGAAAACGAAGACAGAATTTTATAATATCACATATCATAGTTTACATTATATATATATAAGGATATCTATTAATAAAATTTAACTAGTAATAATAATAACTTCTCAATGTGTAAAGTAAATTTAAGAAAATAATTCTACTGTCAATACTTGCTCATTAATATAACAGTTTTATTTTTTATAAATTATGAAAGTAAATACATTGTGTGTAGAAGGTGTCATTGTAATGTAATAGCTGCATTCTTCAGGTGACCATAGTAATACACTTCATAGTGTACAGCATGTAAACAGCCTCTGTTGGGTTTAATAGTATGTAGTGGCAGAGAAAGATTTATTGGGAATGCAGAGTGAGAAGGGTAATAAAATCTATATGCTAAAACATATGACACCAAACCACTGGTTAGAAGAATAATTAGTGGTTATATTGGCAATACACCAGCGGCAGACATATTATCTGTGCATGGCAGAAGCTGTTTAGTAGGAGTTATTGTCCCTGAAAGAAATTCCAGAAGTATATATTGATTAGCTTTGGATGTTTACTAGCAAGCATTTTAAAAATAGACCTTGGCGTTTTTAAACACACTGGGCGAGAAACCACCGACGCCGAAGTAATGGGCCATAAATTAACTTTATGGCATCCTACAGTGAATAACAGAAGAAGTACAAAACTTTTTTCCCTATTCCTAAGTATTATGCTTATGTATTATACAAATATTGTTAAATGATATTGTTACCAAATGATTTCAATTAGCCATAGCAACCACTCTTTTTTTATGTCTCTTATGCAAACATACCTGGGTACACTTGTACCCCCTACATCGGTGGGTCATAAATTGGGGTGAAGGGGGTAGCTGGACTGCACATCCTAATTTTAAACATAATGAGAGGTACAACCATGCTGAGACTTGTAGTGCCACACAGAAAAAAAACAGAAAATGCAGGTGCACACTCTAAGCCCTAAGAACACTAATAATCAGAGCAATTATAATAAACTCTGCAATTTAGCATAGAGTAAAATTGAGGTTCTTAGCATAATTTTGCCCAAAAATATGGGTCTGCCTAACATGGCCAGGTGACCTCATCAGGTGGGTCCCTAACATTCCTAGGGTACAGTACAAGTCCAGAGCACATGACCCACCAGGCCAGCACAACCCAACCGGCACAAGACATCACACTGGTAAAAAAAAAAAGTATCAGTTTAAGAGGGACATGTACTAAGCAGTGATAAAAGTGGAGAAGTGAGCCAGTGGGGAAGTTGCCTATGGCAAACAACCAGCATTGACCTAACAGTTATAATTTGCATACTATAAAAGTATACAGAGCAGCTGAGTGGTTGCCATGGGCAACTTCTGTACTGGCTCACTTCACTTTTATCACTACTTAGTACATGTCCCCCTAAGTGTTAAAAATGTTAGATTAATAAGAAGTAGCAACTAAGTACTAATATTGTAACATACTGTAGATGAGAATAGTAATTAAGGTGTTAAAAAGTGTTACATTGGTAAAAAGCAGTTTCAATTCTAAAAAGTGTTACATTAAGTGTTACAATAATGATGCCCCAAAGCAGCCCACCCACACCAACCCTAGGGGCCCCCAAACCCATTCCTAATACTACAGGTTAAGTATCCCATATCCAAATATTCCGAAATACGGACTTTTTTGAGTGAGAGTGAGATAGTGAAACCTTTGTTTTTTGATGGCTCAATGTACACAAACTTTGTTTAATACACAAAGTTATTAAAAATATTGTATTAAATGACCTTCAGGCTGTGTGTATAAGGTGTATATGAAACATAAATGAATTGTGTGAATGTAGACACACTTTGTTTTATGCACACAGTTATAAAAAATATTGGCTAAAATTACCTTCAGGCTGTGTGTGTGTGTATAAGGTGTATATGTAACATAAATGCATTCTGTGCTTAGATTTAGGTCCCATCACCATGATATCTCATTATGGTATGCAATTATTCCAAAATACGGAAAAATCCTATATCCAAAATACCTCTAGTCCCAAGCATTTTGGATAAGGGATACTCAACCTGTACTATATTATGTGGGTTTTTTTTGGTCCTCTGAGCTAAGGAAATAGTTTTACACAGGGTAACCAGCTGACTGTAAATAAAACAAAAACTTTATTGTACAAAATAACAAACAAATAACAAACGAGTAATATTCAACTTTTGTCTATGTGATCATGAAACACAGATACATCATCTTCTTCACACAAGATGTAGTTAAATTTTTGAGGAGCTCAATCATTTGTCATCAGTCCATTTTGACTGCAGTTCCCTTGGCCCTGGGAGAGACGGAAGCTCTATATCTCAGGCTTGCAGTAATTCCCTCAAGGGGCCCTAATCAGGTATTAACATTTATGCTATGTTGAAATCAAATAATTGTCCTAACTGGTTACAAAGTCATATTATATAATTGTATCCCGCACTTACCATTTATACATTTGTAATTAATGTAATTGCTATTAAATAAAATGTTTAGGCGCTGCTGAATATAATAGCAATAAATATTTTATAAACAAGATTTTAAAAAAAAGTTAAAAGAAGAGTATGCATGTTACATATATATATTTCTCATATATTACAACTTATGAAGATTGTTAAACTGACAATAAAACTGTAGCCACCATATGCTTTAGATATAGAGATACAGGTATAGACCTTTTCACTTAGTTCCCTAGGACACTACTTTCCCTGTGTGGGATGCATGAATATGCCGGCTGTCAGGATCCCGGCAGCCAAAATACCGACACTGTATTCCCAATAGCTGTTGGAATCCCGATGCTGTAACTCCGAACGGGGCGGTAGACTGACACCGGAACCCGACAGTTGGCATCTTGACCATTAGACCTTCCAGTGGGTTAGGTTTAGGGATGGGAAAGGGCAGTTAGGTTTAGGTGCCACCTGGGGGTTTAGGCTTAGGCTGCGGCGTGGGAGGGGGGAGAATTAGGGTTAGGCTGCGGGGAGGGTGGGCTAGGGTTAGGCACCCTTGGGGGAGGTTAGGGTAAGGCTGCGGGCTGGGAGCGTTAGGTTTACGCAGCGAGGATGGGAGGTTAGGTTTAGGCACCTCCTGGTGGTGATTAAGTTCAGGCACTAAAGGGGGAGGTTAGGTTTAGGCTACGTGACCAGAAAGTTAGGTAGTAAAGGAGAGGGGTATTATGAATGCCGGGATCTCGTGGGGAACCATACTGGTTCCCCCTGTGTGTCTAAAAATCACCTGTCCTGTCCAGTCTTACTGAACATGGAAATTTTCAATTACACCTATATGTCACAATAAGTACCTCAACGGCTAGTAGTACCCCAGTTTGGGAACCACTGGTCTAGTGCATGAAACTGTATATAGAGATAATGAGCAGTGCCGGCCCTGTCCCCTGAGTGCATAATGTTATGCTGAGGAGGCAGAGCTGCTGGGAAGAATAGCACTGCCTGGAGGATCCTTAGGATGCTCCGGGGACTGTAAGGGCTGCAGTGTGCATGTCCGGAGCATCCAAGGAATTCTCCATGTGGCACTGCAGCAGAGATTCTAGCTATAGGTTGACATTCCAGGGACCCTGATAGCCAGATGTAGACACCACACATGTTCCCCCTAATTACAGTGTTTATAATGACCCCTACTATAGTACCGGCAGTGCGGATGTGTAATGGTTAGCATTACTGCCTCACAGCACTGAGGTCATGGGTTCGATTCCCACCATGGCCCTAACTGGGAGGAGTTTGTATATTCTCCTCGTACTTGCGTGGGTTTCCTCCCACAATCCAAAAAAATACAGGTAAATTAATTGGCTCCCAACAATATTAACCCAAGTGTGTGCGTGTACATGTAATAAGGAATATAGGTTGTAAGCTCCACTGGGGCAGGGACTGATGTGAATGGGCAAATATTCTCTGTAAAGCGCGGCGGAATATGTGTGCGCTATATAAATAACTGGTAATAAAATAAATACTGTAGGCAACAGGAACAATCATACCTAAAGAAGATAATGTAATGTATATGAAATATGCAATGCTTGTGATATCTACTGTAGGTGTGCATGATTTTGCCTTATTATCATTTCTAATGTTTAGATAGTAGGTATAATTACAAAGCTTGAGATCTGGCGTATTTACATTACTGTGCAATGCTCATTCTATAAATATAATGGGCTACTCATATGTTTCATAGTCACAATACTCAATGGCAAGTACACAGAAACAATGCTCTTTTTTATCTTTTATCTTGTTCCACAATTTGGTTTCAAGAATACACATGTATGGTTTTGCACACATTATGTGATTATTCCTGTAAGGATCAGTGATCCCTATGTTTCTGATATTTTAGTGCAATAGTTGTTTCTTTGCAATATATACCTAAAAAAACCTTATCTGAAGTTACACTATGCCATTTTTAACATACTGTAGCTTTCAATTCAGTTAAAATATGCAAGACTGCATTGTCTATGCCAGTGGTTCCCAAACGTTTCTGAATCATGGCGCCCTGGAGTATCAGAATTTTCTTAACGACACCCTTAGTCCAAATGTTTATTACTGAGAAGTTTAGACAGAAATATTAAATTAAGTAAATTGGGTTTGTATGTCATCCTTAGGTTCAATTGTGTGGTGAGGGACACAATTTGCTTTTGTTTGACCACATATGTTAGGATTGGCAGCCAGCAGCACTGTTTTTGCCTATTACATGCAAGTGTACCGAGGCACCCTAGGGTGAGAACCACTCGGTGAGAACCACTGGTCTATGCCTTAAACAACAAATAAATAAATAAAGACATTGGGGGGAATTCAAATGTTTGAAAAGTCGGTTGGGTGTCTGTGTTTTCCTGTCTATTAAATAGGAAAAAAACAGACACCCAACTGACTTTTCAAACATTTGAATTCCCCCCATAACATTATTTTTTACTGGTTTTCTTTCATCTTCTAGACTCTTATGTAATTTGTTTTACAATAGCACAAAGAAAATCACTGGCACTTCCTTGGATATATAATAAGATAAATGTTTAATGCACCTTTAGATATAACCAAATCAACTGTGAAGACACTGTAACATTCCCAGTGCATCAACTCTAGACACATTTTCAATAATAAAGAAACACGTTTAAATATATGGTTATTGCTTTTTTGTGCCAAGGGCAATTAACTTGCAATATATTTTTGGTTAACTTGTTTTTTTTTTATTGTTTGCATTAAATTACTTTGGTTTTGATTTGTTCTGTTATAATACATTTTTGCCTGTTGACCCGCACTGTATGCCAATAAATTCTGGCTGATGTGTGTAACTGGTTTTTTAAAGAACATGGCAAATATTAAGACAACAATGGTATTACTGTACATGGGAACTTACTAATGTGTGGTATGCAGGACAACTTTTTCATATAGAAATATTTTTATTGAAGAAATGTCGTAGGTAAAAAAAAAACCCAATACACATTAAAGCGGGATGCGGTCAGGATGCCGGCTGTCGGGTTCCTGGCAGCCAGAATAGCGATGACGGCATCCCGACTCTCTTCAGAATCCCGACAGCGGAACTCTGAATGGGCCAGGATACCGATGCCGGAATACCACCAGCCAGTAAGTTTGGTCACAAAGGTTAGGTTTAGGGCCGGGGAGGTGGGATAGGTTTAGGCATCAGGCGGGGGGGGGGGGGTTTAGGCTGCGGGATGGGAGGGGAGGTTATGGTGAGGCTACATTTAGGCACCCCCAGGGGAGGTTAGGGCCAGGCTGCTGGTTAGGGAGGATTAGGCTTAGGCAGCGGGGGGCTTGTTTTAGGCACCTGCCGTGGGTGATTAGGGTTAGGCACTAAAGGGGGTGGTTAGGGTTAGGCTGCGGGTAAGGAGGGTTATAGTTAGTAGGGTGGGAGTGGGTAGAACACCCTTTACTCACCCCTGTCAGTCTTCTTATCGCCGGGATCCAGGCGTCGGTATTTTGAGTGCCGGGATCCCGCTTGGCAGTATTACATACTGGTTCCGGGTAAAGCATATTAAAGAAACAATACACGGTAATGCATATTAAAATGAATATAGGGGGTTATTCTGAGTTGATTGCTTGCTACCTACTTTTAGCAGCCGTGCAAACGCATTGTCACCGCCCACCAGGGAGTGTATTTTCGCTTTGCAGCAGTGCAAATGCTTGTGCAGCAGAGCGGCTGCAAAATCATTTTGTGCAAAACAAGACCAGTCCTGTAGTTACTCTTCGTGTGCGTTGATTCTAACGACGGAGGGACGGCTTTTGACTTCACACACCCGCCCAGCGTCCGCCCAGCCACGCCTGCGTTTTTCCCGACACGCCTGCGTTTTTCTAAGCACTCCCTAAAAACGGTCGATTGCCACCCAGAAACGCCCACTTCATGTCAATCTTCCTGCGTTCTGCCGTGCGACTGAAAGCATCGCTAGAACCTGTGCAAAACCACAAAGGACTTTGTACCCGTACGGCGCGCGTGCCTGATTGCTGCGCTGCGAACAACGGCAGCTAGCGATCAACTCGGAATGACCCCCATACAAATAAGGAATAATTATTGCATTATGGTAATCCACTGATACTTTGAAATGTATAGGTAGAACAAGACATAACAAATAATGCAAAACAACACATAAAGGTTGCATAAGGAGCAGCTAGCCAAAATAGTAATTTGAGAGGAACAGTTGCTAGCGTGCCCAGATCACAGGAACCACAAACATAATGTATGTGTGAATAAAGAGACATTAAATGGTACATTGGGGTGCATACTGTAGTTAGAACAAAACATATTGACTAATGCAGAACAACACACACAGGGTGCATAAGGATCTGCTAGACATAATAATACTTTGAAATGATCGGTAACTAGCGCACCCAGGTCATATATAACACCAATACAAAGAATGTATTATTTGTAGAACAGCATTTATACCTGAAACTGGTATAATATAAATATATTGATCCTGTTAATTGGAATACTGGAAAAAAGAGAATTGATGATTTGTATACAACAGTAATGTAAACATACAGTACAGGATTCACTAGAGGATTTGGACACTGAGACATTTTTCAGAATTTTGGGTTTGTACACCACCACAGTGGATTGGACCATTAAACAATGGAGATGCAATTGATGTGTAGACTTTCAGCTTTAATTCAAAGGGATGAACAAACTATCATAGCATTTAGGAATTGCAACCATTTTTATACACCTATTTTCAGGGGCTCAAATGTAATTGGACAAATGTACATAATCATAAATACAATGGTGATTTTTAATACTCACTGGGCGGGATTCAAATCTTCTATTGCCCCCGATCTCCCGTCTAAAGTGACAGGAGATTGCGGGGCGATATTCTAATGACCCCGACAGTTTTAGCCGCGTAAAGCAGCTAAACCCGACTAAAGACATGGGCGCGATCGTGAAAAGTCCCGTTTGGACATCCAAACGGGTCACATTTCAAGCATTTCAGCTCACCACCCCTGGGGGTGGCGAGCTGAAATGCTGATATCGCACCCATCGGCAGTAACATTTGAATGCTGCCGGCGGGTGTGATGACGGCGGGAGGGGGCACAGAAAATTTTAATCCCGCCCACTGTGTCCACAGTGAGTTTGTCATCATGAAAATGCTGACACCAGGATCTCTAGACACCTGTAATGCTACAGTATTTAGAGCATTTAAACTGTGCGGGACTTAGAACTTTAAATACTGTATGCCATTTACCTGCATGTTTAATGTAATGAGACTTGCATGGTTAAAAGTAGTGAGTGTCAACATAACATTCCCAACACACATGGATTTAATACTAGTGGGTAAGAGGGCAAGAGTGTGCAACTGCTATGGAGGGTCACCTTAGCCATCAAACCCACAGGGGTATTCACAACAACAGTTGGCAGACAAAAAAACTATTGCTATTGCTGTCTAGTTATAACCGAGTAAGTGTCCCAATGTGTCTGAAATATTACTCCCATGATCTATGTTTGTCTATACATGTTACACATGCCATACAAGTTCCAACTATACTGTATGTCAGGTTACATTTACTGTACCTTTGATATTTTGATGGTTACATGTATATTGCCTTTACGGTGCTGCCTATATGGTGTGGAGCTTTAAATATAAATGATAATAACATTCATATGTAAGATAGAATGATCCTGATAATGCTAAATCTAGCCGTCAACACAGACTAACAGTTTTGACACATAAATTGGAATTTGACGGCTGATAAGAGCTACTTGGCCCATCTAGTCTGCCCATTTTTAACCATATTGTTACCTCAAACCCTATCTGGTCCTTATTTCTTTGTAAGGCTGTCCTAATGTCTATCCCATGCATGTTTAAATTGCTCTACTGTCTTAGCCTCTACCACCTCTGATGGGAAGCTATTCCATTAGTCCACTACTCTTTCTATCAACTAATTGTTCCTCAAATTTCCCATGAGCCTACCTCCCTCCATGTCTTTGTGTTCTAATACTTTTCTACTGTACCTTGTTAAAGTCATTGGTATATTTGAAAGTTTCTATCATGTCCTCCTTTCCCTTCTCAGCTCCAAACTATACATACAGTATTAAGATCTTTTAGTCTTTCTGCGTAAGGTTTGTGATGCAGATCGTGCAGCATTTTATTTGCCCTTCTTTAAATCATTATAAAGAGTTTTTGCCGAAACCATTACAATGTTCCCAATTATTTGCCAGGGTTGAGTTCTAGTTTTTTACTTACGCATTTCATCTTTGTTTCTATTTCAGGATAACACTCAAACTTCACTGTCATATTGCATAAGAATAAATTGAAAATGCATTAGTCATTTTGTGCAGGCTGTACTTCCACAAAGCAGCATTTCTCTAACAGTTGCCAACGTTTAACAATCATTTTCATGGCTACTTTACTGTGTGAATTTATTCTCATCATTCTCAGCAGCTTTTACGCACAAATAGAGACATAAACATTACACAGTGTAACCTGATAATAAACACTGTAATATTATAACTCTTAATATGTTCAAAAAGAGATTTTGGATAACCGAGTGTACAGGACAAGACCAGCTATTAAAGCATATACAGAATAATAGAATCAGACAATGATAAACAGGAAATATGGAGCTTTGCATAAGGGGGAATTGCATAAGGGGGGGACTTCACTTGGCATATAGAATAAGCAATGGGGCTAAGTAGAACATTCTGAGACATCACAAGACTTTTTTTGCTGTCTGGTCACCATTATGGCAATGTCTGCATCAGAGACAACATTTTGCAACTTGTTATGGTAGGTGGCGGGCAAAATGAAAGGTGGGCTATAATTTTGCCTATTTGCAAAAACTTATTTTGTTTTGCAGGAGTAGATGGGTGGGATGTAATGAAGCCCAAGTTCTGCGGCCGTGTGGGTTGCCTGACGAACTCTGAGGTTTTTTAACCACTTGCCTGGCATGGTCGCATCAGATGCGACCATGCCTGCAAGTGCTCTATCTGACCTGGTCGCACAGAATGCGACCAGTCAGATAGACAGTGTTAGCAGCAGCAGGGAAGGGAAACTTCCCTCCGCTGTTGCTGTCAGAGGGGGTCCCTCTGCCTCTCTGCACTCTCCCCGACTGATTGCCCGTGCTGCCGATCACTGCTGATCGGTCAGCATGGCACGATTCCCCCCCTCCAGCGGCTCCAGATAATAGCAGCCGCTGGGGAGTGGAAATTACCCCTTCCAAGCCACCCCCAGACCCCCCCCTGTATACCTGGAGGCTATCCCGGCTTTCAAAATGAAAGCTGCGATGGTCGCAATGTTTCTGATGGTCCGATGGTCGCTATGTTCCCTGTCGATGTTTCGATGTTTGGGGGGGGATTAAAAGAAATTTTAAAAAAATATTTTTTTTAAACTAAATTCATTTTGGATAGGGTTAATTTCATGTTCTTCACCTAATTCACTCATTAAAAAAAACACGACAATTTCGGAGTGGTTTTTGGCAAAATAAATCGTCAGTTAAGTGGTTAAAAGCCTTGTATATAATTGCCCCTTTAAAAAAATGTCCGAGTTCGGATGGCATAACGTACAGCCGCCGAATTCGGACTTCATTACAGCCCGGCCGATATTTTAATTTGATTCAATCCACTCAGTGGAGAGGGACAACTTATAGGACTTCAGCTGGATTGCAGGTGGCCCCAAAACTTTTTCCCTGCAACGTGATTTTTAAGGGAGGTACTGGTAAATAAGTTTGGCTGGCTCCTGTCATTTTTATGGGATTCCTTCTTTTACAGTGCTTTTGCACTGATTTTTGGATGGTGTTTATATGTTCACAGAAACCTATGCACATGTATTAAAAACATTCAGACACACAAATGACACATATCAGAACTATACTTGCCTACTCTCTCAGTAGGCAAGTATTGTCCTGGGCTCCAAGGAGACCAGACCACCCTTCCAGTTTCTGTCCACTTCCTCATCCTGGCATTTTGCAGGGTGGGGCAGTGCCATGATGACATTTAAAGTTAAAAGTATGATCTGAACCAGGGTTGGACTGCCCTCCAGGGCCCTTTGGGAAATTCCCGGTGGGCCCCAATCTGCTGTGAGCCCCACGCCCTCCTCTAATATCAGGTCCAGACTGTGCACACATTTTGTTACTCTGTTAGAGGTCCAGTTACCTGGTACGTCATGAAGGAACATGGATGAAAGTGGGTACTTGGTTTGTTTCTACAGAAACTAACACCAAGATTCACCTTCCTTCCAATCAATAATAGCAGTCTGGTTAACAGATCTAATGGTTTCTTGTGTAAAAATAACAATTAAAATATAGCATATTACAAACTAAGAATGTAGTTGAAAAAAAAATAAAAAATAAGAGTCGCTAGCACTTAGACATCTCAGTGGTAATAACTGTCTGGGGGGTCCTCTATCATATGTATATTGCTTTAATGTAGTAGTATTATTATTATTATTATTATTATTATTATTTATTATAAAATTATATATATATATATATATATATATATATATATATCTAAAGGGATTACCCCAGATCATACACTGTAGTATCCATGTTGTCTGCAGGCTAAGTCTTCTCTAATGGTTGTCCAATCCTCTGCAGTGACTGGTAACACCCCTTGTGGTGGCTGGAGAATGAGCCGCTTCCAATGAATTCCCCAGGTGGGCCCATCACGCCCCAGTCTGACACTGATTTGGTCCCATATGAGTCACTCTGCTGGTGCCATGGATGTATCAGCATCACTAATAATTGTCTGTGCAGCCATATTGGGTGAGGAGGATTTGACAAGATCAGTCATTTTTCAAAATCAGCTCTCACGTCTGAACTATAAAGATGATTCTGATGTTCCATTACACTCATGATTAATTTAGTACTTACTGTACATGAGGCTGGAATAAAGCAGAGTTTAAAGAAAGAAGTTAAAAAAAATGTAAATGAATGAAAAGTGTGGTGTTATAATTGTAGGCGGGATTTGTACTGGAATGTCAACAATCTTACAAAGTAGATGCACTACTACAGTATACAGTATACAGTATATGCATATAAATAAAAGGATTTGCGCAAATAGAAATTTAATAATGGGAAGTCTTTTAGCACTTTTGCAAAATTATTTTGTCATTGACAACAGCTTTGGTTGTGATAAAATCTAAAACCAGAACTGCATACCCTCTTGCTATATTGCAACAGTGCTAATGATTGCAGAAAATGCCTTTCCAAGCTTGGAATGTCTTCATTAAAATGTTACTAAAACATTGTTAAACTACTGCAAAATAGACCACCCTGAAACTGTGTGACTTCAAATCCATGGTCAAAAAATATAAACTGACTAAGGAAGGGTACAGAGTTGGCCAACGGATTGGCCATCCTGCCAACCTGCCGACCGTTCTAATGATTGGTAAGGCCAGTGATGTGCGGTGAGGTGAAGCAGGTGAGGCAGAGCCTTTCCTGTCATACTAACATTTGTGCCAGAGTTTTAACTATGTAAATTATATGAAAAATGCAGAGAATTTGATTGAAATATCTCCTTTGTATTATTCTAATCATTTTTATCGCCGAAACTCTGGAGTCAAAAAAAGTCTATGGCAGATGAGGCAGTGCCTCCCCTTCCTATCTTTTCTACACATCTCTGATCAAATCTCACCAAATATCCAGGAGTTTACACTGATGCACATGTGTATAATGACCAAATGCACCCTTGGGCTCATATACAGTATTACATGTAAATCTGGCTCTGGTGCTAGCCAGTGCTTCCTGAGCCATTTACCTCACCGCACGTCCCTGGGTAAGGCGTATGTGCAAACAAACTTGTGCATATACACTTACCAATTGGCCACCCGATATGTCTGTCCAGCATGCCATTTGAATATGCCCACCCACTTGTGATATCACACTCAACGGATTCTGTGGCTAATATATCGCTCAGTCGACAGGTTGCCCACTGACACAGGCAGATGTACCGATATATCATATGGTGTATCTACATTGGCCCTACTGCAGGGCCGACCTGGTACATGATGTCTGTGAACTAAGTCATTCACAGACATATTGGCTGTACACATAAACCAATGGTCTAGCCCAAATATCGATCGGTGGTTGTACAAATGATATATCGGCAAGTGTGTACTTAGCTTAGCACAGCTTAGTCATAAAATAAACACTCAAAGACTGCAGTTATGGTTATGACTTAAGGCAATAAAGTTGCCATTGCTCTTAATTTGTTCATTTTTTACAAGTTATATTGAGTTACTGCAATGAAAGACCTTTCACAAATCCAGTGCACAGTAGAACGGTTCTGCTACCTTCTAGTCAGATAGTGTCATTTGCTAGCTCAGGTTAGATCCTAAAAGCACATATCTGATATGCTGCAATGTATTACTGTATTGTATAGGAAAGGTCAAGTGTAATACAGCCTACACTAGTCTATTTACTGCTTATTATACACTAGAGATCAATGAAATTTGCAAAGCTGTCTATGGAATATTCACCTCATGCCGCATTTGGTCGTAAAAGGTTTGCCTTAAGTCATCTTATAACACCACACAACAAAAGGAGCTGAGCTTGTCTCTAGCTCTGTCCATTGTCCAGAAGTTCCATATGAAAAGAAAAATGGGAATTTGAATGTTCTAACACTGGGATTTTGCACCTTCTGTGACGGCCTGTTCTGCCACACCATTCTGCATATCATAGCTTACAGGTATATAAATGATCAGCGATCAAGTTCTGGATCCTGAAACAAGTTAACAATTGATCCTTCTAAGTACAACTGTCAAACAAGCAAACATGGTCATCAAAAGTTGGAACAAATTTGGCGTAAGATATATCAACCATTCTACCATATATGGTCACCGAGGATCACTGAGGACCTGATTAGGAGGTGGACCCTGTACCGATGTTTGCGCAGTTGACCGAATATTTTATGTACTGGGCATGCATCTGAGTCACACTGCGCAATTGTCGCAGAGATTTACCAACACCAGTCATAATGAGGATTTGGATGAAGTATGATTGACAATCAGTGTGTGTTTACAGAAGGTAACGAGGGTGGGGTGGGGCATGTCACAAGCAGTTTCCAGGTGTTTTGCAGCGAACGATTGCCTATTCAGTATCACTGCCTCAGCGCCTCAGTACAGTCTTAGCAGCCACAGGCTTGCTCAGACGTTGGACGGTGCAAGTAACATGCACCCAAAGCTGCGTCTCTGTACAGTACACAAGCGGCAAATTAGAGATTCAGCCCGTGGGCATCTGTACAGAATGCAGCGGCTGTGACATTAGCAGAATTTCTCAATTCCGCTGTGTACATAGACATTTCTATCCCCGAGAGCTTCCTTCCATGGTCACTATGAGGAGCACTGACAAATTTAGCAAAGGGGCAGAACACTGAGGAGAAAGGTTGGGGCAATTTTGGTAAGGCGCAGTAATTTAGTGTAGTGCTCTAAATTACAGAAAACCACCTATAATGAAACAAAAGTGCTGCGTGTTCTGGATAATAGACCTGTCACAAATATCATATTCACATCTCTTTTCCTATATTCATAACCAATAACGGTAAAACCTAAACCAATGTACAAATAACTATGTATTTACTAAGGGCCATATTCAGTGTCATACATGATGCAGCCACATCTAAAGTCGCCTACAGTGACGGGATGCCTACACACCATATTCCGAGCTGAATGCATCCATGTGTTCAACCCTCCCTAGTCTTTCATAGGTCAGAGCAGCTGTCATCACCATCAGTGGCACATACACATACTGTACCCCATGTTCAGGGATACACTAAGTGGTCTATTTACTAAGCTTTGGATGGAGGTAAAGTGGATGGAGATAAAGTACCAGCCAATCAGCTCCTAACTGCCATGTCACCAGCGGGATTTGAAAAATGACAGTTAGAAGCTGTTTGGCTGGTCTCAATCCACTTTATCTCTAAAACGGCCCTGGCATTCTAACCTGCAGTGCGTGCATGACAAGGAGGCATGTCATCACTTTCAGTGGGTGTGGTCATGCATCACAGGGAGGTGTTGTGAGTCACGGGGTCCTGGCTTTGCAGCACGCCCCTTTCTATGTATGACAGATAGCCAAGCAGAGTGCCAGGTGGAGGAGCTGCTCTACCGGCCCCTGTCTTTCTGTGTGTCGGGCAGCTGAGCAGAGCATCGGGAGGCAGAACTTGCTCGGCCAGCCCATATCTTTCTGTATGCAGCGCAGCCAAGCAGAGTACCGGGAGGCAGCACTGCTCTGTCAGCACCTATCTCTCTGTGTGCCGGGCAGTCGAGCAGAACGCGGGGAGGCAGAACAGCTCAGCTAGCCCCCATCTCACTGTTTACTGGGTGGTCAAGGAGAGCACCAGGATTCAGAACTGCTCAGCCAGCCCCTATCTCTCTGTATGCAGGGCTGCCGAGCAGAGAGGCAGGAGGCAGAACTGCTCAACTAACCCCACACATCTGTATGCAGGGCAGCTGCACTGCTCTGCCAGCCCCTGTCTCTCTGTGTGCCGGGCAATCGAGGAGAGCGCCGGGAGGCAGAACAGCTCAGCTAGCCCCCATCTCACTGTTTACCAGGTGGTCGAGGAGAGCACCAGGATCCAGAACTGCTCAGCCAGCCCCTATCTCTCTGTATTCAGGGCAGCCGAGCAGAGCGTCAGGAGGCAGAACTGCTCAGCTAGCCCCCATCTATCTGTATGCAGGGCAGCTGCACTGATCAGCCATCCCCCGTTTCTCTGTGTGCCGGGCAATCGAGCAGAGCGCGGGAGGCAGAACAGCTCAGCTAGCCCCCATCTCACTGTTTACTGGGTGGTCAAGGATAGCACCAGGATTCAGAACTGCTCTGTCAGCACCTATCTCTCTGTGTGCCGGGCAATCGAGCAGAGCGCCGGGAGGCAAAACAGCTCAGCTCGCCTCCATCTCACTGTTTACTGGGTGGTCAAGGATAGCACCAGGATCCAGAACTGCTCAGCCAGCCCCTATCTCTCTGTATTCAGGGCAGCCGAGCAGAGCGTCAGGAGGCAGAACTGCTCAACTAACCCCACACATCTGTATGCAGGGCAGCTGCACTGCTCTGCCAGCCCCTGTCTCTCTGTGTGCCGGGCAATCGAGCAGAGCGCCGGGAGGCAGAACAGCTCAGCTCGCCCCCATCTCACTGTTTACCAGGTGGTCGAGGTGAGCACCAGGATCCAGAACTGCTCAGCCAGCCCCTATCTCTCTGTATTCAGGGCAGCCGAGCAGAGCGTCAGGAGGCAGAACTGCTCAGCTAGCCCCCATCTATCTGTATGCAGGGCAGCTGCACTGATCAGCCATCCCCCGTTTCTCTGTGTGCCGTGCAGTCGAGCACAACTGCTTGGCCAGGCTTCTAGGCTGGACCAGCCCATCAGGCCATCATTTTATAGAATGTACCAGACAAATAATAAGTAGATTCTGAATGGTTTCTACATTACTGGTACAGTAGGTTAATTGGGTTGTGACAAAATGAATCCTAGTGTGTACTGTATGTGTTTACATGTGATAGGGTATATCACATGTGATGCAGCCATTCTCCTCAGCACAAAGGTGTCACATCTGGCTCTACAGCTTGGTTTATTGTTGGCACATGTATGGCCAGCTAGAGGTTTTGGTGGATGCTTGTCAAAACATAACTACTTAACCCTCTAAGTGAAATCTTTGCTTCTGGAAATAAAACACTCTATATATTCCAAGGGATGCATTCAGCATTCTGGCGGCAGGGATCCCGGTGGTCATGTGACCAACGCCGGAACACCACTCAGGAGACCGGCATTGTAAAACCAACAGCCGACATCCCAAATGTGAGGATTGCGGTATGGGTTAGGGTTCGAGGGGGGAGGGTTAGGGTTAGGCACTAGGGGGAAGAGTTAGGCACTAGGGGCTAGGAACTAGTGGGGTTGGTTAGCCGACACCCCCCCAAGGGTTAGCCCTAGCTGCCATCCCCAGAGGGTCAGGGTAATGGAAGGGGAAGGGTTAAAATTCTTATCCCGTCCAGTGTTGGGATCTTCACTGTCGGGATGCCACTGTCAGTCATGTGACCACTGGTATTACATAGCGAACCCAGATTTTCTGAACAGTTCTTTTTTTTTCAATCTGATTTATTTTCTCCATCGATGTGCCAGTTTACATAGTTTATTTGACATCATATGGAAAAAGTTGTATAACGTATTACAATAATTATGATTTTAGGTTTATAGTTTAAGGATTCAAATCAATTTACAACAAAAATGTACCAAACAAATCCACCTGCTATAATATAAGTAACAAATAATTGCGAATAAACAATATTGACGTATAATTCATCTCAGCATGCGGAACGTTGCTTGGTATTGTTGCTTGTTTATAGCACATACCATTATAGTGTATACCAGAAATTCCTTCTCTGCCAACCAAGCGTTACAACTGCTGTTTTAATGATGGTGTATAAAACAGCTTTGATCTAGGGGGATTTCTTTTTACATTGAAATGTTGAGAATATTCTTCAAACACAAAGAACATAGTTGTACTAATCCCATAATTTGTTTAGTATTAAACTTTTGTGTAATTGGATAAAGGGTCGGACTTCGTGTGACTTAATACATTTTCAAATTATAGGTGAACACTCTAATAGCTGAATTCTTATTTACGATAATAACAATAGAATAATTGTAGCCCTAGCAAGATTATACTTTGTTAAAGCTATAAAACACACAGTGGTTATTTTGGTTCATTCATAGTTATTGCAGTTACTGTAAGTGGATGTTTACTACCCCCTTACAATGCAATTCACTTGCAAAAGTAAAATCTAATAATTTTTTGTTGATGTTTTTGGGATATTGGCAAAATGAACAAGGATTTTTTACATTAAATAAATTCTGTCTGCAGAACCTAATTTTACTTCATCATGGATGATTTCCAAACACAGAAGTAACTTTAAACAAGTACTTTAGTGAAAACTATTTTCCTTTCCTCCATGTAAGTCATAGTGGTATATTCAATTAAAGTCGGATCCATTTTGACATGTATTTGTCGGAATGGATCCGACAACCCCTATTCAATCCCATCTTAAATTGACTTTTTCAAGTCGAATTAAGATGGGACGCAGAGGAGGAGAAGGGGGGAGAGCCGCGGGGGGACAGCCGGCGGGCATACAGGGAGATCAGTGCTACGGAGTAGCGCTGCAGCAGTATGTCACTTAGCCGCCCAACCTCACGGCAGTATCCACCCGGCTCCAGCAGCATGCTGGAGCCGGGTGGAAGCTGCCGTGAGGTCGGGCAGGTGAGTGACATCCAGCTGCAGCGCTACTGTAGCGCTGATCTCCCTGTATGCCTGCTGGCTGTCCCCCCGTCTCCCTGCAGCTCCCCCCCCCTCGCTTCACCTGGGTCCATCTGATTCCGACATCATTTTGATGTCAGATTGAGATGGTCGAAAAGGGGGCCAAAACCTGTCGGATTTGGCCCTGTTTTCGACATCAACACATGGATCGCCAGCTATTCCGCTGCTCCACGTGCTTTTCGAAAAATGTTGCAAAATATTGAATAGGTGGATTCGACCTTAAAAAGTCGAAAACTGACGTCTTTTCGACAGACGGCAGTTTTCGACTTCAATTGAATATACCCCATAGCCTACAACTATCTCCTTTTTAGGAGTACAGTCTCAGTTTTTCATGGCCCAGTGATTGGGGGTATGGCTGGGGAACTGTAGATTTGTGATGTAGGGCAAAACCTGGATGAATTATGGTGTGTGACTGTTGTTATGTATAGCCATTTCATAAAGGGATGTCCGGTCAGGATCCCGGCGGACAGGATCCCAGCAGTCAAAATAACAACGCCAGAATCCCAAGGACAAGGACAGGGGAACAGATTGAAGTTAAGCCTCAGAGGGTAAACCTGGTATCATTGGAAGACATAAGATGATGTGAATGGATTGTTGCCAAACACATTTGGTAAGGTTTTTCAGTTTTTTTTAAAGTGGCAATCATTTACACTGCAAAACCAGGTTGATCTTGCTGTATAAATGATTGCCACTTTAAAAAAAAAACTGCAAAATCTTACCAAATCTCTCACTTTTTGAAACTCTCACTCTATTACATTTGGCCCATAGTGTCCACAAATGAGAAAGGATAACACAAAGTTATGGTGTGTACACACGGTGAGATTTTTTCTTTTGATTTTGACTATATAGTCAAAATCGCAAGAAAAGTTAGTGCAAATCGCAAGGTGTTATGCCACTTGCGATCCCGATGCGCGGTCCCGCCAGGTCAGTATCGCAAGAAAAGATAGACTATGCAGGCAAGTCAATCCTTGCTAGATCGGTGTACTATCTAGTTCATCTCACATGTCAATTACATCTCACATAAACCAAAATCTCACATAAACCAAAATCGTAAGCACACATAGTCCATATCTCAAGAAAAGTTAGTCAAAATTGGTGGTGCTGGGCTCCGGGGAGTTCAGGGGAAATCGCAAAGTGAAAATCGGGCATAGCAAGGATCTCACAGTGTGTACACACCATTAGGCAGATACACGCCCTCACTTTTGCTCATAGATTATACAGAAAGATACCAGAAACTCATATTCAGAACTTAATTCAGAGGCCTTTTAAGCAGTATATACCATGCTGGGACATTACATGTCACTCATCAGAAAGCTTGGGGTATAAGGGAATTACCCAAATTGCAACTTGGATACTATAACATTGTGATAGTCTTTATCAACTGAACAACCACTGTACTGTACCCTGCAGAACATTTCATTTATTCTGCAGAATATGTGCTGTACTGTTTGGAACCATCTTAGTGCTTACTGTACAAAGGTACACTGCTCTTCTAACTATAGAGTTAATTACTTGTCATATAGAATACCTTTCCACTTTGCTGTATACCATTACAAATCAATAATTTTTGGAGAGCAGTCATTATACTTACTAAAGAGTTACTTACAAATATTGATTGTAAATGTCCTATGAAGCGGATTTTACAATGAGGTCTAAATTGATGAATTGCTATTGTAGAGCATGAGTATGCTACCACCCACACTGGGGATTATCAACACTCCTGGAACACTAGCCTGTGCATCTTGGAGATCCCTATTGCCCTGCAAGTTCAGTGATGACCCATGGAATGTTTGCACTCATTTGAAATGATTGCAATACAAAATATACAGTACATATTGGCTGATTTGGAAAAGATAACTATTTCCATGGATACAATGGGTACAATGGACATAATTTACAAGTCACTTTGATTTTGCAACAGTGCTTTTATATGGTCCACCCATGTAGTTCAAGCTGATTTACAGTCTTTGAAGATGGCTCTGTAACCTACATACTTGCCTTGGCTCCAGCACTGTGGAAAGTGTAAATGGCGAATCAGAGTTCAGACTTGAAACTCTTTAGAGCCAATCATTTAATTCAAATACGATTTTCTGTTTTCTCTTAAAAAAACTGCTCACTTTAGCTTAATTATATTATTATGACAGTGATATCTTTATTACATGTAACAATGTATTTATTTTTCTAAGCTCTGTTCTGACTTCATTCAAATATATATCTATTCCAAATTTTTCATTCAAAGATTAAAGCCCCACCCCTCAGCTGGGCACGCTATTCAGTGCAATGCCGCTGAGGCTGTCAGATCCACTTTATCAGCACATTGGAATGAGCATCATATTAATTCAAGATTTTCCAGATTATGATAGTGAAGTAACAGTTACCAGAACCAGCAGAGTTTCATTCCTCTGGGAATGTGTGAAGACCTGGTGCTGGATAGGGAGAGGTGATCACATCCCACTCACCATGTTCTGTGCTATAGACAAATGTGTGCCCTACTGAGAACTAGTGAGGGTCTCCGCACCTCACCTGGCCCCTTTCCATTATTCCCAAACAAACCCGTATTTGGGCAATCTGTACCCATCCCACCCATCATCTCAGCACAGTCACATTAGAGTCCTTGTGGTTCTGCTGCTCAAGAACATATATTTTTCTTCCAATTAAATGAGTGTGTATATACTGTATATGGGATGTGGTCAGCGTCCCAGCTCGGTGGGTGCTGGCGGTCAGGTGACTGACCCAGGAATCCTGACACTGTTCAGAATACTGGTACTGGTGCCCCAATCGACAGCATCATGATGGTGAGTATTGGGGTGAGGGTTAGGGTTAGACCCCGGGGGTAGGGGGAGGTTAGGGTTAGGGATCACAGGGTTAGCCATAGCCGTCACCCTGTGTACTTAGCCATAGCCACCACCCCCTGTGATTAGCATTGCTGACACCCCCTGTGTCATTAGCCCTAGCCGCTCCCCCAAACAGGGTAGGGTTAGGGGAGGGGGCAGGGGAGGGATAAATTAATTATCATATCCCCTGTCAACATTCTAAAAGTCAAGATGCCATGGTCGGTCATGTGATCGGCATTTAGTATGACACTCACTATGTATATATATATATATAAAAGCAGGTGCATTGCCGCAATGCACTTGCTTGTATAGTGATTCCATGGGAGTTCACGAGGAGGGCACCGCAGCGAATTGAATCCATTACTATTACTGGAACGCCGGATATAATGCACTGTATATGTATATATATATATAGATAGATAGATAGATAGATAGATAGATAGATAGATAGATATAGATATATATAGATATATATACATGTTATGTTTTTTAAGGGAAATGCGAGCTACAAGAGGAGAATAATATCTATCTAATCTCTTTCATTTGCTCTATCTATCTATCTATCTATCTATCTATCTATCTATCAATCAGTCCATGTATATATATATATATATATATATATATATATATACACACACACATATATATATCCTGAGATCTATTTATTTCTACCTATATAATTATACAGTTACATATTACAGTCCCTTGCTTTAGTGTGCAATTAGTTGTTAAATTGTACCATGGAAGAGAGCTTTAGGGCGTGTAAAATATTTATAACAGCTAAAGCAGCACACAATGAAATAGATGAAGCTCTTGCCTTGAAACATGGAGCCTAATCACGCATAGTCCTCTGTATGGAGACTTGAGAATATAAGTGATGTTTTGTGCTTGGTTTTTAGCACATATAAATATTTTATGACCTTCAAGAGGTTTATCTCGTCTGGTTTGAGTGCATGCTGTTTTTCATTAGAAGGAACTCCGGGTAGGTACATTTATGTTGGTCAGCAATATATTTTAAATAATTCCTTTTGATATACAGTGTCATGAACAACATGTGAGTGCTGTATATTGTGTATGTGCAGTACATGAGAAGTTGCATCAGTCTACAGTACAGGTGTTTTTTTTTATCATCACTATCCTATCTAGAGAACACTGACTTAACACATAAATTAGGAAGCAATGTTAATTGAATCCAGCATGTTTTGTTTAAATGGCATTTGAGTTATATTTACATGTTTACAAAGTGTTTTTAATTGGGGAATGCTAAGATTGTTGTATTGCATACTTCAATAAACTGATACTAAACCCCACAATTTGAATGTCTTATGTATATGAAACGTGTAGGTAAAACATACCATTTAGCTTTGTCTGTCCTCAGGGGAGATTTAGATTCTACATTGTGAAGAAATTTCATATTTTTTGTTGTTGTTGCTATCTATATAGCAATTTGCAATTCATATAATCTACTACAGGCAGAGCCGGCCCTAACCAATATGATGCCCTAGGCAAGATTTTGGCTGGTGCCCCCTAGCACCACCGCTAGTTCTGCAGGAGATGCCTGGCATGAGTCAGCTGGCAGCTCTGCTAACGTCGGTCGCCTTTTGTTTATGAAAATGCATCATAATATTTGCATTACTATGTGGCTAGGATGCACAAGCAGCTTCTGCTGATTAAAATGATATGCAGCATGCCTATATTCTGTGTGAGGCTGTGTCTGTATCTGCATATGAAATGCTACATTACAGTGATTTACAGGAATACACTGCAACATAGCATTTCGTATGCAGATACAGCCGCAGTCACACACAGAATATAGGCATGCCGCATATCATTTTAATCAGCAGAAGCTGCTGGTGCCCCTAAGCATACCAAATGCCCTAGGCATTTCCCTGGTTTGCCTATGCCTAAGGCCGGCTCTGACTACAGGCAAATCTTTAGGGTAATTTACACTATAAAAAACAAAAAAATTACATACGTATCACAATGACAGATACAGATTGAGCCCTGTCACCTATCAACGCTGAAAATCCCCTTTGTCCTGATGGGAGGGAACATGTAAAATGCACAGTGAGACTTGTGAGGGTGGCATAGCGTAGTGCAATTTTAAAATCTATATAAACTTATAAAGCTGAGAGAGATAAAAATGATGATATTATGTTGGTATGTAAATGACAGTTGGAATGACGTCTGACACCTCCCATCATTTATGTTCATTCCAGAGAGTATCAGCATAACTCACCTACACTCTCCAAACACTCTTATTTCCCATACTTATTTATCACATACCAACTTATGCTGAAAACACAGAGACTCCTGTGGGTGAAATTTACAAAAGGTTGACTTTGGTTGATTTGCTGTTCATTTGCAGATAACTCCACTTCATGTGGTAATAAAATGGTCTGTATTTGCTTAATTTGCAGATTGGATGAGGGGGTGGCCATCCCAGGTGGGGGAGTGGCTGCACTCATTATGCTGGTGCCAGTCCCCAGCATAACACAGTCACTGAATGAGGGGGGTGACCACCCCCACAGGGGAAGAGGCTACTAAAAATGACATACATAACACAATGACAGATATAATTGATTTCTGCATTGCTTAGCAGAGAACTGGGACATCCATTTACAAGCGATTTGCAAAATGACCATGAAAATCTCCAAAAAATAAAAGTTAATTGGTTTCAGATGTTCGAGATTACCTAAAAGCCTGTGAGATAAATGTTCATTTCAATGCAGAAATTCCATGGCATCAATGAAATGAATGGAGAAAGTGCATCATAAATAAATAAATAAATAAATATACTATTATGTATCTACACATCCTAGCAAAGCATAATACCCATGGAATGCTTCTACATGCATGCTGGAACTTGAGGATGTCTCACCCAGTGGTGAAACTACCTTTGGTGCAGCAGGTGCATTGCACCAGGGCCCCTAAGGTCTAAGGGGCCCACTGCTGCCCAGACCAGCAATGAGTTACTCCTTCCCCCCTTCCCCCACGCAGACCATTTTGAGCAATGTTGTATGAATGGCTCGGTGCAGAGAGCAGGGTGGGCTTTACTGCCTGAGGAACCCGACCCCTTACCTTAGGGGAACAGGGCTGACCTTGTGTGTGCTGGACTGATAGTGGAGTCCTGTCAACTATCAACGATGATCATCATAGACCAGAGGTTTCCAAACGCTGTCCTCCCGGTACCCCAACAGTCCCGGATTTAGGTATATTCATGGCTCAACAAAGATGGTTAAATCAAATAGACTGAGGTGCTAATTAAGTCACCTGTGGCCAAGCATGGATACATTTAAAACCTGGACCATTGGGGTGCCTTGAGGACCATGGTTGGGGACCTCTATCAT